>NC_079905.1:20108878-20119432 GCF_024868665.1 Triplophysa rosa | reverse complement strand
CCTGTCCTCCCATTTATTTTACCCCACTACAGTTATAAAAGCATTAAATGGTTAATAAGGACACTTGACTGGATTAGCATTGGCGCTAACAAATTAACACGCAAACATGGACGTTTATTTTAACGTAACCTTTAAATTTAAAATATGATACAACATTCATAATGCAAACGCGAACAGAATTTGAAACTTACTTGAACTTGTTAACTTAAATCCGGATGCTTCCTCGTTTCACCACAAAACTCTGTTCATTTTCTTCGTGATATGACTTTAATCTGAAGTATTTCTGTGCGCATCTCTTGTGGATCGGAGCCGCGCTTAATCCGCTCATCACGTTTTATTGCGTCTATAAAAAGTTTCCGACTGACAACCTGTCAGACAGAGCATCAGTACCCGGTTGACCTGGTACGTCGGTGGTACCGGGTCTTATAAAAACTAGGTACCGACAACTTTTTTATTTTTAGGTACCGACTTGGACCCGAAGTACCGGTACTTTTGACAACACTACTCCAAATCCATAATAATTTCTCTCCACTGACAGTCCATGCAGATACCACTTTAAACCTTAAAAGTTGAGGAGATTGCAAAGCTATTTTATATCAACTAAGCAGATTAGTCAATATTTTTCTACAAAATTCCCAAGTTTTGAAATGAACAAACCATGCTCTTATATAGTACAACGTTTTTTTCCCATATTGTGGTCCCAAAACTGTTACTTTCATACTTCAGAATATATTTTAGTGGGTTACGTCACTTCTTGACCCACCATTAATACAGGTCAATGAGAAAAAGGTTTAGTTTATGAGCACCACGTAAATGATAGCTACCTAGTGGCCTAGACAAAGATTTCATAGACAATGTATTGAAATCAGTGTAATACATTATAGACATCACTAATAACACATTTACATTGCTAAAAACAGACACATTTAATCAAATCTAACTTGCCTTCCAATCAGGTCACGATCCAAGCCACTCCAATCCAAGATGGCGAAAAGAATGTTACTTTTTTGCCGCTGAACTATCATAGACTTGAGAGGTACCGCCACCTACCATCTGGAGTATGGATTGGCTTTAGTTCCGCTTAAATTTTATGCAAAAAAACTCATAGTTTAACTAATTGGATCTGGCTTGTTGTGCAGCTAGTAATATTTAAACCATATACATACTATTTATTTGAATAAATCTAATAGTTTTCAAAATTAACAGATTTATATTGATTCTAAGCAATCTGACTACATACATTTTGAAAAAATGATTATTTAAATAAAATCAAAGGGGTACAAATACTTAATTACAAACTCTGCCATGATTCATTTTTTTGAGTGCACATTTGCGATATATTGCAAAACTTTAAATAGAAAATGTAAAAAGTAGAGCTAGAAATACAACATGCTGTGCACCACCAGGGGTTTTCTGTAAGGATAAGTGTAAAAACATTAGTGGTGGGCGATACTGTAAAATTTAGTATCGATCCGATACCAAGTAAATGCAGGGCCAGTATTGCCGATACCAATACTTTTAACTTTTAAAAAGCATTCACTTGAATTTACATTTACTTTCCTGTAGATGCAATGTCATGATTTATCAGATGAATGCATCATTAATATGCTAAATCTGAATACATTTTCATGACCACNCATGTGTTTTTCATTTTCAGAATGCACCTATTATGTTTATGATGTACAGGCAAATATAAAGTAGTAGATTATTCATTTTGAAGACTAACATCTAAGAAAGCAACATCCAAATGCTGCAGTTATCATTTAATCAGTAAAAATTGCATTGTATTTGGTAGAGCATAAGAATGGAAAAGGTCAATTACAATTTAGCAATAACAAAAATTGTACTGTTCAGGTAGGAAACCTCAAAAAACTTAATCTAGAACCACTCAAGTATACACTATGCAGGGCTCCTCCATTAAACCATTGGTTTAATCCTCATGGGCTTTATAAGGTGGGACCAATATGGGGCTTATGCATGTTGCCCACTTGGGTCCCACATGGGCCCCACTCAGATTCTACGTAGGATTCATATGGGCTAATTCACATATGGCCGACATGGAAACCGTGGACAAACCCACTTGGGGCCCATGCCTCAAGCCCATATGGGGCCTACATTGGCCCCACAAAAAAATGTTGGCTGGGATGTGAGGGATGATAATTGTTTAAATTTAAAAAAAAAAAAAACGATTTTAACAACGTGACTGTTTGGTCGTTAGGACATTCTCATCATGTCCCAGAAACGTTATTCGGTAAGTCGCTGCCACTAATATGGTACGTAGGTATGTCTTCAGGAGGTAATCACCACGTCCCAACATCGTCCAATGTTACGTCGTCACGACGAATATGGGAATCACATTCATTTCTTTCGACCGGATGTAGTGAACGCTGGCGTGGTTGTCTGCCGCTGCTCTCCGGTGATTTTCGTTTTACCTTGTTTTATCGCCCTGGATCTTCCCTTGATTCTGTGGATATTTGCAACCTTCTTTTGCTCATCTGCCGCATGTTTTGAACTGAATTTGATTTGGACTGAATCCACTTTTTGGCATCTGTGATTGAACGTCTAGCCTTCTCCGCTGAATTCTTCTCTGCCTGTCACTGATCGTTCACGAGCTCTCGATCCCTCAATAACCCTCCGGTTTGCAGTGTATCATCCCGTGGGTAAGTTTCCACTTTCTCGCTGGTCTGTTACCCGGTTTTATCCTTTGGGTTTTAAAAAAGTTTGGAGCATTTCTCTCTAGTTTTGCTCCATTCTATTTTATGAGGTACTGTGGCTAACGCTAAACGTCTGGGACAGAGTGAATGATGCGCTGTTTTTGGCTGAATGTTTTATCCTGTTTTTTTCTCAATTTTTACGCATTTTATAATGGCTCCGTGCTACTCATCTGACGAGCTTCATCCTTTGAACCTGCCATCACCCCTAGAAGCTGGAGTTTACAAACTTTGTGTTGCGCTAGGGATTGCTCGTCGCCCACGTTATATTCATGGAGGCTCACGTCGTACTGTCAGTTTTTCTCATACATCTGCTGATATCTTCATACCCTCCTTTTGGTCTCCTTCTCGTGATGTTTGTGCCAGTTCGTGCGCTGAACGCGGAGCTAACTTCTGTAACCTAAAACCTCTGGAATTTATTTCACCGCGCTCAACATCTTTGTCAGAAGTGGCCCGGATCTCGGACTGCCCGATTAAATTTGCATTGATATATGCTAGATCTCTGTCCAACAAATCTTTTTTTCTGAATGACTTTTTTACTGCACATGGTTTGGATTTCTTTTTTGTAACAGAGACTTGGCTCAGCCATGGTGACTACTCAGCTCTTAAGGAATTACTTTCTCCAGACTGCTTGTTTTTTAATTCTCCAAGACCCATTGGTCGTGGAGGTGGATTAGCAACAATTTTTTAAGAAATCTTTTAAGTGCATTCTTCTACCTGAGGAAAACTTTCAAACCTTTGAGCTGCAACTCTTAAAGGTTAACCTCCCTACCCCCGTACTGTGTGCCCTGGTGTATAGACCTCCTAATTGGAATAAGGATTTTATACAAGAATTTTCGAACCTTCTGGCTTCTCTGTTGTCACAATATGACAGTTTTTTGATCCTGGGTGACTTTAATATTCATGTCTGTTGCCAGTCTAAACCTTTGGTCAAAGAGTTTTTAGATATCATGGACTCTTTTAATTTTGGAACAGACCGATTTCTAAACTGTCCTTTATTTCCAAAGTTTTGGAAAACGTTGTCTACCATCAGATCTCCTCATACCTGAGTACTTTTAATATTTTCAACAAATTTCAGTCTGGTTTCAGGGAGCTGCATAGTACTGAATCTGCGTTGTTGAAGGTTTTAAATGATGTTTTAAATGATATTTTACTCACTCTGGATGCAGGTTCTGGCTGTATTTTAGTCTTACTTGATTTAAGTGCAGAATTTGACACTCAACTCAACTTTATTTATATAGTGCTTTTTACAATTTTCATTGTTACAAAGCAGCTGTACATAAGACATATTGACTATAAGCAAACCAATTAAAGTTGTACCTGCAAAAACAAGAAAAAGGTGAAAACAAAGAAGACAGACATACCCACATACAAAACACTCCACACACACAATATGCACACATACTAACACACAGACACACACGGATGCGCACGCCACACACACACATGTGTGCCACACACACACATACCCACATACAAAACACTCCACACAGACAAGTACGCGCACACACAAAGACACACACGCACGCACGCACGCACGCACGCACGCACGCACACACACAGACACACACACACACACACACGCACAGTGAGAGCACACATTTAAGATAAAGGAGAGAGAAGCACAGGTCAAATATAACAGACTATAAATTCCTATATGCAATATTAATTAAGTAAAACTTTCAAATTCTAAGGCAGCCCCCCAGCCAGGCAGATGCAAAACAGTATGCAAACAGTGGTGAGGAACCCAAAACTCTAATCGAGAAAAAAAAAACTCAGGAGAACCCAGGCCCAACCAGGGGATTCCAGTTCCCCTCTGGCAAAAGCTGCTGCCTCTGCAAAAGCTCCAGAGAGCTTGCACAAGGCTAAATAAAATAAATAAACTTACTAATAAGGTAAATTCTAGTTTAAGATTATCATTAATAATCTAATAGCACTGTTGATCACGATATCCTCCTACACAGACTAGAACATGTAGCTGGGTTTCATGGCGCTGTGCTGGAGTGGTTTGCCTCCTACCTCAAAAGGAGAACATTTTCTGTGAAAGTAGGGAATTGTTTTTCTACCCATGTTCCAATACATTGTGGTGTTCCCCAGGGTTCCATTCTTGGTCCCCTTTTGTTTGCATTGTATATGATTCCACTTGGTCATATTATTCACAGCCACAATTTATCATACCACCTATATGCCGATGATACTCAGCTCTACTTCCCTATCAAAAAAAATAATGGTTCTGTGTCCGGCCTGTTGGATTGCCTGCCTGACATTAAATGCTGGATGGACAACTTTCTACAATTAAACAACGATAAAACCGAAATTGTTATCTTCGCCCCACCGGTTATGACCCCTGACTTAATTAATCAACTTGGATCTTTATCTTCAAATGTTCATAACCATGTTAAAAATCTTGGTGTCATCTTAGATTCCAATTTGACTTTTGATTGGCAAATTAGTGCGATTGTTAAAAGCAGTTTCTTTCAGCTAAGACTTATTGCCAAAATCAAGACGATGCTTTCTAAGAAAGACCTTGAAACTGTTATTCATGCATGTATCACCTCAAAGTTAGATTATTGTAATTCCTTATACTTGGGTTTACCCAATTCAGCTGTAAATCGCTTGCAGATGGTTCAAAACGCAGCAGGCAGGTTTTTGACTGGAACTAAAAAGTATCAACACATCACTCCTGCTCTCGCTTCTCTCCATTGGTTACCGGTCAAGTCCCGAGTTGATTTTAAAATCTTGCTCTTTGTTTATAAAGCTTTACATGGGCTTGCCCCTCAGTACATACAGTAAATGATCTTCTTGTTCCGCACAGTGTTTCAAGATCTCTACGCTCTTCTAATCAACTTCTTCTTTTTGTTCCTCGTTCACGTTACAAAACGAAAGGTGATCGGGCTTTCTCGGTGGCTGCTCCCAGACTTTGGAACAGTCTTCCTCTCAATATTAGATCTTCCCCTTCTGTCTCCATTTTCAAATCTTCCCTAAAAACATATCTGTATTCTGAGTGTTTTAATTGAAGGTGTTTATATCTTTATATAGAGACATACTGTATGTCTCTATGGTTTTGATCCAGTGTGCTAATTTTGCTTTTAATTTTCTTCTTCTTTTAAATAGTATTTTAATATATCTGTACAGCACTTTGGCTACAACTTCCGTTGTTTGAAATGTGCTTTATAAATTAATAAACTAAACTAAACTAAACTACGTCGCTGGAACGTTATTATGGTACGTCGTGGCAACGAATATGGTCCGGTGCAGGTACGTCAACACAACGTAACTGTGTTAGCTGGGAAGTCATGTTTGCGCTGCTGCTGCAACCCCGAATTCATAACCGCACAGGATTTTTAAAATCCTGTCGTCGATGTTAAGTTTCCCCAGCATTTATTTAAAATCAAGCATGGTGAATAAGCCTTGGACATGGATGGTTAGATGAAGTTAGCTAGGCTAAACAAATCTAGTTTTACTTGTTAGACAGCTTTCAAACTTTATACTTATAAATCTGTTAAGTAATAGTAATACATATTACATTTTAAAAATACGTAGGAGAGATCAGGTATTTCCTTTAACATTTTAAGAAAATGTATTTCATACAGCCTTAAAGATTAACGTGCGGCAATGTTCAACACAGAAAAAACTTTAAACATTTAGAGCAGCAATGTTTTGTAAGACTATATGTGTTGAATCACTACACGTTTTACACTAGTAGAAAATGTTTGCTTAAAGTGATAGCTCACCCAGAAATTAAAATCATTTTTCATAAAATCATCATTTATTCACCCTCTTGTCATTTCAAACCTGTTTGACTTTCTTCCACGGAACACAAAAGATGGTTTAAAGAAGTTTGTTAACTGGCACCCATTTACTTGCATTGGTGTCCATACAATAGACGGTTTCAAAGCAACAACAAAAACAAACGTTACTGAGCATGTGCGCGTTTGTGGACCGAACTTAACTCACATCCGCAAACAATAGAGTGCCTGTTAGAGCTGTGAATCTTCACCTGCGATTACGATGCATCTTGTCCGCCATTTTTGTTATTAAAAATATACAAACATTTTAACCTTTTTCTCTTACAGTTTCTTTTATTTAGCAGCTTTTGAAACAAAACAATGTCAAATTACATGACAACTTGTCTGTAACAGTATGTAATCACAAAACCCCTTCATAGTGCAAAGTAAATATATTATCAAGAGGTTTCAACCTAATGAACATAAAATTCTGTAGCAGCTTTAACTCTAATTCACTTAGAGTAAGGTTAATTCAAATATAAAATAACTTAACAGGCTGCTTTTTTCCTGAAAAGAAAAATAGCAATATAGTGCAATGCATTGCATTAACTGGAAGAGCAGGACTGTTACAAGCAGAGCGGGACAAGGGAAGGGCCCTCGTCCCGCTCTGCTTTTCACAATGACATTTCAGTTTTCTTTGCCCGTTCGGAGGTAAAGCTGTCTCTAAGGTATGGAAGGCCGAGAGGGCCAAAACGTGTGAAACTAACGTGTTAACACGTAGTACGCGTTAACGCGCAATTTACGCGTTAACGCGTACTACGTGCTAACGCGTAGTTTAAAAACGTCGTTTTGTGCATGCACATTGGACCACGGAGCTTTACCACCACCTACTGGTGTGGTGGTATTGCTCAAACAAACAGAACCAACAGACTAGGCTTCTAAATTGCAAGATTTTATATAAAATATATTCTGAACAATGTATTTTGTGGGCATAAGTAGTCTACAACTATATAGAATGATTACATACTAATTAAAAATTAACTATTGTTTAAATTGACTTTTTAAACGCTGAATGGCATATGGCCATTTTCAGCATCAAAATATAAATTGTGTTTAATATAAAAGTTTAATTGCATATTTTCTCCGAATAACATTTTCACAAACACTTATACTGTAGCACATTTCTATAGACAAGGTTTTTTTTAACTTATATGTTAAAAAGTAAATGAATATCAATATTCATGTCAACCCCAATGCATTCATTTTTTGTTAGTGAGCTACTTTCATAACATCCTTAAGACTTATAAAGGCAACCTGTGTGTAGTGGAATGAAGTCAATGTTTTTATTGGTTATTTGTTATCACATATTGGCATTCACCCCTGTCTTCTTTATTTCCAGTGTGTTAGTTGTTTAGGTATGGAGGGGTGAGCAACAGGATGGCCAACTTTTTGATGACCATACAGCCAAACTAACTTATGACTTATTTGCTCGTTAAATAAACAAAAAAGAAAGCAACAGTTTTGTATGGATGATTTGCTAGGTGTACAGAATCCACACTGACACTGGGAGAACATGCAAACTCCATACAGAAAGGCTTTCCATCCCAGACGGGGCTCGAACCAGGGTCAGTGTACAGAAGATCTCCCGTTATTGGTATTGGAAGCTGGTATACTGAGATATCTTTGTGCATTGTTCTGTAATGTTTTTCAAGGTTCAGTGAATCAATTAACACTTTTTTTTATTGTGCACTCAAGACACATAACACCTTTTTTACAAATTGAATAACAATAAATAACAGTGTATTATTACAGACTGTTTTCACTGCTGGGGTGTGTGCCTATTATGTACTAGACAATGAATGATTTCAGCCATACACGTTCAAAATTAAGGATACGGTAATTAGGCTACAGCTAGACATAATAATATTATGTATTATTATACATAATAATAGGTAATGGTCATGTTTTTCCTATATTTCTATACCTTTTATTTTGCCTTTACTGTCTGTACTAATATGTATTCACTGTAAAGCTGCTTTGCAACAATGCTAAATTATAAAAGTGCATTAGTAATAAATCTAAATTCATTTAATTTTTGGAATAGAATATTCACATAAACCTTTTTATAAATTCCACATAGCCAACACCGGCCTTGGTAACAGACATCACAACTTTTATGTATTTTTGTTTACTGGTTATAAGTAATGGTGCAACCTTTAAGGATTTCCAGTCTTTATAAAAGACTCATCACCAATTAATTGTCACATAATTATACACATTTCCATGTTTGTACAATTGAATTAATGCATGGAGTATCACATCTCTGAAAGGCTTTATCCCTATTCTAAATTCCAATGCCCTAAACTGGAGGTAAGGCCTCTGGGTTAAAGGTTCTGACTGAGTGATAAGGTAATAAGTTGTGTCTCCAGAGAATGACAGGACACACACTCGGTTTTCTTTTAAGCTTCATAGTATTGCTCTTTTTTGTACAAATCAATGCTATTGTTGTGAATATCAATGCTTTTGGGTAGACAAACAATAGCACATATGAATGACTATTTTTACCATCACATTGTAATGTTTTTTTCAGGTTGGAATACTATTCACAGGTCCCTGTCATACAAATATTATTTTTCTCTTTACCCTGTTTTTTCTTTAAACTACTAGTATCTTTGGACAAAGTGTTGAATTCGCCTGAAAGAGATCAACAGAACTTAGTTTACATACACATACCTAAATACGTATGTACATATTCTATGTGCATCATACTATTGTAATTGTATATGGTGCATTTTTAATGTGGTTTTACGTGGCTTGCTCCAGTAACACACGTACAAGCTCTTTTCACTCACTAAGGGTTTATTCAGAAGTCATAAATGACAAACATCACCACAACAGAGACAACGATAATAAACATCAGACATAAGAACTGAAAATATTGACAAATAATTGCATCTTTGTCTTTTATACGACTCAATCAACAAACTGTTATAGTAACATCACAACAAACACCAAAAGAAGAATCTAACGGTTAACTGACAATCATATATCAATCAAACTAACACAAAAAATAAAGCATAAACATGCGGTATACAATTCAGTATCACAAGTAAACAAACACACCATACTTTACACGCTAAAGTAATAAACGTACAACAGTAACCACCTACAGAAAGGTGGAAGAAAACAAAGAAAACTATTCCACTTATTCCACACTTCGTTAACTTTACCTGTCTGATTTTAACAAAAAGAAAAGGAGTGCAAGCGCATTAGTACTGTTATGCTCTCCCTTTTTGTGTTCTCTGTGTGTCCATGGAGGCGTGAAGAGAGGCACACAACACAGATGATCATTTCAGTCACTTTACTGGTATATAAAGTAAATAAAGTGTACAATAAAGGGGTTATGCTCTTTCCCGGCGCTGATGGGACTCTTCTCAACCATCCGCACCGGAACCTGCGAGCATACTGTCTAACACAACAAACTGAACCTGTCCCCGTACAGTGACGTAACAGCATGTGATTGGCTAATACGCTACTATGCATTTGTGCATAGAGAACTACACATTCAACACAATTTAACCTAATCCAACATTATAACACCACCACCCCTTTAAAGCTCTGCAGAGTCCCTTCTGCACCCTTTAAGCTAGTACTTAGCAATTACATTTTCTTTCAGTCCATGTAACGACTGGGGGCTCGAACCGGTCGACCACTTTTGGTCTTCATCCCCTGTTTTCCACAGCTAGAGTCCGTTGTGAGAAGGGTCTGAGGCTCCTCCGTTGCAGAGTTATCAGCGGGTGAAGGGGTTGGCACTTCTGCTTCCATAACTGCAGCAGTGGGTGGAATTAGAGAACCTTCCTCGGTGCCAGTGTATTTTCGTCGCAGGCGCTGCATCCAAACAGGTACATGGTCACTTAGATAGGGTTGCAAACGGTCGTGATGTAGCACCTTCTCATTTCTCCTATCTCTGACCTGGTAGAGGACTGGTCCAAGGCACGCTGTGACAACAAACGGCCCTTGCCATGGCACTTGGAGTTTTGGACTATACCCTTTTCTTCTGCTACTGACTCTTACTAACACAAGGTCACCCACTTGGTAAGACTTCTCTCTGGCTC
>NC_079905.1:20094196-20106793 GCF_024868665.1 Triplophysa rosa | reverse complement strand
GGCCAGTGAACTAAAACCAGTTAGCATTGGTAGTGTGTAACTGCATTATGGAAGTAGCACATGCTGTACTGCTGCTGTAATCTAATTCTTTCTGTACAACACGCACACAGAAATAACAGGCCACCAAAATGTACCACAACAAAAACAGAATTATCTTTATTTTGTTTCATAATGTCAAAAACAGGGGAAATCATATAAACCGTTTCACTACCTACATCGCTTACATCATAACAAAGAAGTAAAGGTTGGAATGTCACATTTCCATTTAACACTTTATTTCACATTTGATAGAAATACTCTTAAATAAATAGGGCTCTCTTTAAAGTCTCTGGAGTGACGATTTCAGACACATGGCTAAGGAATGAAGAGGAACCAAGACAATGAAAAATATTTGGATATCCATATGACATTGTCAGCTGTCCCCACAAAATGTCCAAGAGTCTTATATAGTAAGGAATGTGGAGAAGAGCTATGCGAATTCCCTCTTCCACACACTCCAAAAAACCTCTCTTCCCTTGTATCCTGCTCATGCAGGGTCCTGCTTAGTGTTTATTAAGCACCGTAATATTTGTTGCCTAGTTGTGAAGTATCAACTGTCTTATTGATTTATCTTTGTGCTACCAAACTTTATCATAAAACAACAAAATAACTTGTATCCTGCTCATGCAGGGTCCTGCTTAGTGTTTATTAAGCACCGTGATATTTGTTGCCAAGTTGTGAAGTATCAATTTTGTCTTATTGATTTATCTTTGTGCTACCAAACTTTATCATAAAACGACAAAATAACTAACAGTTCCTTGCTACAAACCCACTTCCTATTAAAAGATGTGTGTAAGAGAAACCATCTCTTTTGTCCACATTATTCTCTGTTTTTGCTTTAATAAGTCTTTAATGAAAGCTTATTTAACGCAAACATCATCTTAATTTCCACATTTTTCATAGATGAAGAGAACAAATAAAAATGATCAGATGAGATCGCGCGAAACTCATCTACTGCTGTCCCTCAGTCATTCGGGACGAGCAGAAACAGCAGGCAGAGAGAGGGTCCGCACTCCTGCCCCTGAGTGAGTGAGTTCAAAAACAACCTCTCCTGAGGTACTCTGGGAATTCAGGATTGACCTTTGACCCCCGTTTACGTGACCACTTCTGCTTTGGCTTTGAGGAAGCACAACAGGCAATCTAAGCGCGAACTTTAACCCAGCCGACATGGTCAGGGTGCCCACGATAAGCCTGGCATGGCAATTGCATTGAAAAGGCGGTGCACAAGCATTCAATCGTTGCTGTGCTCTTCAAGCTGTGACAGAATGCTGATGAGATTCTGTAGGCCAAAGATGTAACCACTGTCTCCACCCTCGTGAACAATACCATCCTCTCCGTAATCACGGCATGTTGTGTGCGCGAAATCAATCATTCGCACATCCACCGTTGGCGAAACCAAACCAGGGCCGCTGGAGTGATCGCGGCGCCCTCCATAGGCTCCGTCCTCCTCATCATCATCTTCGTCATCGTCGTCTTCATCTCCCTCCTCTCCTCCACGAGAGGGCCGGGATCTAGCTGGGGCGGGAGGTGGTGCGCTATCGTAGATGATAAGAAGTGAGGAGGAGAAGAAACGATAGCTTTCGCAAGCCTCCAGAACAGCTCTCATCTCTCTCAGTCTTTGAAGCACCGGGGTCAGAAGTTCTCTGCACAGGACACGTCCATCACTGAAGAACTGGCACAGAGCCTCTTTAAATCCAGCCAGACTCAATTTGCGGCCATGATACTTATTCATAAATATCAGCTGCCCTGTAGCATTGTGATAAACCTATAAAGAGAAATGAGATGTTTCAAAATTGGGATTACTATTTATCAGCCCAATGGGTTCAGAACAACAAAATAATATTTTTGGGTAAACTATGTCCTTTAAATTCAAATGTTTTAAATTAAACTGAATGGGTCAAATAAGTAAGGTATTATGTACTGTACAGCCAGCCAAGTTATGTATCGACCTGAAAGGGTTTATTTGCCAATAAATCACCAACTGACTGTACATTATCCCACTTAATAACTTAATGATTGGTTCTAAAATATTTACAATCCAAATATTTATTCAAAATACAAATTTCACAATATAATGCTACAAGTTAACAATCAGAATCAAGACACAATTGGTGTAGACTTAAAAAGGGAGGGGGATACCTGCATGCCACAGAGGCGAACCCCTATAGAAGAGGAAGTGCTTTGTTGGCATTTGCGTATCTGATTGGCTTTCTTCTCCTCAGAGGCATCGTCCCCATGCTGACGTGTTCCCATTTTCAGATCGAGAACGCATGGAACCCGGTACCGCCATGTTAAGTTTTCAAGTAGAATGAATTCTAAGAAAGGTCAGGGGTCAAGGAAGAAATACTACATGGTTGAATATCTATAAATGTGTCTTATAAACAAGTAGAGCAATCATATATACCTAAATATGAAAATTGTGTCATCATTCATTTATCTTTATGCCCTTTTAAAACCTGTACGACTTCATTTTTAGATGGAACACTAAAGTAGATATTTTTAGGCAAATGCCTTCAGATTAGATGCCTGTTGACTTTCAATGTGAGACATATCTTTGTGTTCCTAAAGTCATACAGGTTGGAAACTTGAAGGTGAGTAAATGATGACCGAATTTTCATTTTAGGGTGAACGGTCCCTTTAATGACCACCACACAGTGGTTATGCGTGCATGTCTCAATCAGTACAAAAGGATACTGTGCTGGTTTCTGTGTTTGGAGTTCTCTTTCATTCTCTGTAGATGTTGCTGGTGACACTGTAGACTCCAAGGGTTGTGCTTGATTTGAGGAACCACATTTCCTTTCTCCAGACTGTAGTACAAAACTTCAGCTTCATCATCCCGATTACTGGAAAGATCAACAGAGAGAAATAATTTATATATATATATATATATAAAAAAAGCTCATCGAATCCACTTTTTTGTATGTGTGAAAAAAACAAATCATCACAATAAGGTTGTATATTGTAGAGACTTGCATCATTTCTTACCTTTTGCCCTTCTCCTCTTTGCGGCTCAGCCTGGTTCTCTCGTTCTCTGAGAGTAGGACTGATTGCTTCTTTTTTCCCCACTTAACAAGCTTGTTCTTAGACTCGCCGTCAGCAGAGGGCTCCTTGTTCTCCAAATCGTCTGGATCGCTGTGGAGCGGGTATGCAATCAAACACAGATTCCCTTCCTCGTCTTCTTCAAAGCTCACCGACACCACACCTGAAGAGCGCACGAGAAATAGGAGAGCAACAATGAGTACAGATGACATTGTATTGACATATAAACAACGTAAGATTCAACAAACGATGAATGAAAAATAAACCATGTGAATCTTACCCATTCTGACATAAACACTAACACATGGTACATCAAACACACACAAACAGATAATAGAAATGGAGGGATAAATAAATAAATATGTATATATGGCAAACATTTAGGGATGCATCGATACCGATACCAGTATCGGGTATCGGCCCGATACAAAGCTCGTGTACTCGTACTCGTAATGACACACCGATACCTCACGTGACATACATAGAGCCCTATGATTTCCGCAATGCGTAAAACGCAGACAGAATCGAGGAATCCAGGCATAAAACAGAATTTGCTGTACAACACGGAATGGCACGGAATCTGGCAAATGTATTACTTCCTAACAAGAAATTAGCGCTGAACCGCTAACGAAATATTCAGATACTGTTTAAATATTTATTCTGCTTGTTTTGCGTGACTGTGTGTGAAAGAGTGTGCGGTTGCGTGTATGACCTGAACGCATTGTGCTTGTAAGCTTTCAGAGCCAGCGTTTCACTTGCACGAGGACACGAACACATAACAAACACCATTTGCGGATCGCAATAAGTCGAATCAATTGAATAAAAGTCGGTTACTTAACAAGTTATATACACTCACATTTTACCACACCACCCCCCTTGAATTTTTTATAATTCACACAGAGTATATTGTTTACTTTAGCAAACTGAAGTAAATGTGCTAGTAAAATTGTGCTACTTATCATAAAAAATGAACTTAATTTAAAAATAGTACTTAAATTTAAGTAGACCTAAAAACAAAAGAAAACAAATGTACCAGTAAGATACTGGTTTATTAACATATTGTACATTATACAGGCATCGGTTATAGGTATCGGTATCAGCGAGTACCAAAAAAAAGTATCGGTACTCGTACTCGGTCTGTTAAAAAAATGGTATCGTGCATCCCTACAAACATTCAACACTATCGTGTACATGTATGAGTGTGGAAGAGTGCGAGACATGTATACATGTGTTTTGCATGCCTTCTAGTGCCGAGCAGAAAAAGACACACAAAAAACATAGGAGGCAAGAAAGTACAATTCAATTAACTCCTTTATTGCTGCTCATTGGACATACATTAGATATCATTCACTGATTAGGGGATATGACAACTTCAAACACAGAGATCTGAGCTTTACATAAACTGTGTAATTGAAATCATTTTACAGACAACAACTGTTTAGACAAACTGCTTTTGTAGATTTGTAATACAGATCATAGAACTTAAACATAATATACAGAACATAACAGATTTTTATACACATTCACATGTAGCCCGTGACCAAAGACATTATGGCGTTAAGGATAACCATAGATGGAACTAAACACCACAGAGGGATTATGGGTATTTGGTTGGTAAAGGTAGAAGAAAACAGTATATTGAAAAGCCAACACCTTTAAAAGCACAGTAAACAATCAAACAAAACATTCACAAAATAAACTAATAATAAAACCCGTCTATGGTATTTGAGAATAAGTGTGACTGATTTATGCGGCACTAGGACCCTGCAGTATCTCACCCTCTGCAATTATGGTGGACTGATGACATCAATAGCAGTGATGTCACTTCTCTGCAACATATCTCATACATTTACATTTATTCATTTGGCAGACGCTTTTATCCAAAGCGATTTACAAGTAGGAGGAGCATATAAACATTTTGTCAACACGCTAAACAGTACCGTTAGTTTTCATGCACACATTTCAGCTGAGCAAGAAAACATGTGTGGTTGTTATACTCGTGTGTTATGTATGAAAAACATCGTTCCGTCATGTAAAATGCCCCAACATGTCTTAAAAGACGTGCGTGTTATATGTTTTAAGCATGACAAGTATGAACGATCATGCGAGTGTGCGCACATTCTTTCCTATTGGTCACATCCTTTTCCAGCCTGACAGCTTTTTTAGTCCTACGGCGCTGTCATGAGACATGCCAGTGTGTCTGTGTGCGAGTAAATTTAAATATATCAAAGACAGGGAACAATCCCGTCCAGCGAACATAACTCAGCATGTTTTAGAGTTCAAACATACCTTTTTGAGTAATAATGCATTTGGTAATGTAACAAGCTTCCACGTTGTCTTAATTGTATGGTGATCTTTTGATTTTTAGTAGCATAATTTAACGTCATTTAGTAAACGCAAGCATCATCCAATCAAGTGTTTTTGTTTGTGTGTGTGTGTGTGTGTGTGTGTGTGTGTGTGTGTGTGTGGCCTGTTATCAAGCTGCACTAAAAGAAGTCAGTGTTACTTAACACACATTCGTGTACATTCTTAAAACAACCAAAACATGAATTTCTCATTTAGTACTCGGAAACACAGAAGAGAGGGAGAGAACTTGAGAGCAAGTGAGAACCATGAAAGAAGACCGTGGTCGACGTAGCACATAAACATGCCCAAATGTTTTTTTTTTTTACTAATAATAACATACGAGTCCACTTACCTTTGTACTGAGGCGTGAATTTACGGATCTCGGGTGGCAAGCTTTTGTAAAATTGGTGTTCTCGGGGTATTAGTGGCTTGCAGATGGTCTGTTCCCCAAAGCGCAATACACAAGAGTGACCACCAACTTGATGAACAAATGGTTCCAACATCACACCACCCTTCATTTCTCCTTTACCCGGGTATCTACACCCCTCCATCAGCGCTTCTAAAGCCGGACTCATCCTCCACGCACATCCGTGTACCTCGCGCTGATGTGTCAGTCTGTCTGTTTTTCTTTCACCGCCTGCTCTGCTGTTCCCTGGTGGCAGTTCAGGCACAAAGGCTGAAAAAAGCTAAGGAGAAAAGCGAAAATAAAAAATATAGTTCCGTGTAAAATGAAATAGTAATCCAGACGGATATCTGTTATATTACGTACTGTTTTAAAGCTTTACGATGGTATTTAACACTACGGACAAACTGCGCAAGTGTTACCTCACGAGTCGCTGCCGTAACTGAACGGTTTATTCCAAGCAGGCAGGAAAGATATCACAACAGGTCACATGTTTCCACCCCCTCCTGTAAATCAGCCAATCAGAGCGCGGCAGCTGTTGTCGGCTGGGAAGTGAGAAAGGGAAACTGAGCAAACAAAGGGAAAGAAAAGAGTGTGTGAGATTTAGGTGGGGGTGGGTTGTTGATGTAAAGACAAAAACAAAGAGATATGAGGAGGAAAAGAGAAAGTTCAGCGTTGTTCTCACTTATGTTATGCAGGGATATTGAGTAAGAATGAGTGATTTTAATAAAAAAGCTTGTTCTCCCTAAATCCTGAATAGTTGGAAATATTCTTTGAAATTCAACATGTTTTAAAGTGTATAATTTTTGTCTTACGAACATTATAAAAGAGAATAAATAATGGCTTGTTTTTGGTTGGTCTTGCTTGGTTGGTCAAACAGATGCAATTAATGCCATTTTTGTGCCAATATCACTGTGTCCGGCGGGTTGTGATTCTCAAATAGAGACACACTGTTTACATTTTCTAAGGAACACTCAACCTACACATTAGTTAGTTGTGTCTAAATATTAAACTAGAACAGGATAGACCGATTCCACGTGAAACAAGTGACACGTGTCAGCCAGCACTATTGGGAATATACAAACATTCAATACAATCACCCAATAACAAATCCAGGCCTACCAGTAAGCAGTACTGTATGGCAGCAAGAATGATGTCATGGTTACATAAAAACACACAGACACTGTGACAGCAATGGGACAGAGTGGCAAGGAGACGGCCATGCATTTGCACGCAAACCTTAATGCACACACGCTAAGTCATCTGCTGCGTGCTACATCTCCAAAATATGATTAGTGTGCGTGATCAATGAGCACTGGGTGAGAACGTAATCCTAATCCAGAGGTTGAGACAGAAATTATAATCTGTTCTTCTTCTTAAACACTGATAAACAGATATATGCTCGCTGGGAAAGCTTTTCAAATCATACGCTTGGCTTTAAAGACTACATACAACCCCAGCTAAAATCTACCTTCACATAATCTGGCACATACTCTGAAACAGTTATAGATTATGTCTTGTTTTTCAAGATATACTGTATATAAACACTCTGCCGATTTTCATCCGCATTAAAAAACAAAATAGAAAAGGTAGAACGATTTCAGTTTGAGGTCAGTATCAGTATTAAAATTTGAGAGTACTGGACCGACAAGGTCTGGATGGATCTCATGCTCACTTTGATGGGCCTGGTTGGAGAGTCTACTGAATGACTGGGTAGATCTTGATAAGCAGTAGGACTGCTAACCGATTGCTTGAAGAGCTGAAGGAGGGAGATAATGACTACTAGACTGTGTGAGCTTTGAGTATTACTTTGGATCCAAATATGAAAAAATGTGATGCTTATTATAATGACAATACATTACAATGATTAAAAGAGCATGTTATTATATCTAAATGTGATTATGAAACATGTTGAGACAAGGTCTTTGGTGTTCTTCATATCTGAAAGCAGCCAGACCCTAATCCACAGACAAGGGCAAACTAGGCCAGTAAATCGACACAGCGAGTGTATTTGTGTGAATGTCAGTCTGGCACCTACTGGGGATTTTACACCACTGTGGGTCTAGACAAAGAAGGCTGGTACTGATGGGAAACCAGCTTATGCAACCAGTAAAGTCCAACACAGCCAAAGCCAAAGCCAACAGATCTTAGAAATAGTCATTCACACTGTTTGAAGAAGCCACACAGGCTATACTTGTAGACACACGTGAACATCAAAGGTCTGNTTTTTTTAACTTCCTGAAAAATAATGGTTTTGGAGATACGAGGATTCCGCCCAACAGCGACGATATGTTATAATGGTACCGTCGTCTTCCCCTTAAACAAAAAACAGATTTTTTTATTTTTCAATGTTTTCAATAGGAATGGTTCACTTATTCTTTATTTACAGTTAAAGCATTGTAGTAATTATTTCAGTGGTAGAACAACTCTTAACACGACAAATTCTACTGCCACTGCTACCTGAGCAGCCTCATTGCGGCTACAACCACACTCTGAAAAGTCTGTGTTCGGGTTGGTACACTCAGCCCTGCCCATCCCCTGCCTGCAGAGGAGTGCGACATGATTGTGGTGAAACGGATCGCAGATGATCCGTACGGATCGTGTTCTACGGTTCAGAATGCATGTGACCCACGGATTAACTGCAAGTTTATTCATCATAGATTAAAACAGTTGCGTGCAACGCGCTTGCTCGCTCACCGGTATCCCAAGTACAATGACATGACGAGTACAATATGAAAAATCCAAACGCATATTTTAACTTAAGCCTCTGCGTAAAGTAGGGATGCACCGATACCGATACCAGTATCGGCCCGATACCAAGCTCATGTATTCATACTCGTAATGACACACCGATACCAAAGGCCGATACCTCACGTGACATACATAGAGCCCTATGATTTCCGCAATGTGGAAAACGCGGATGGAATAGAGGAATCCAGGCATAAAAACAGAATTTGCTGTACAACACGAAATGACACGGAATCTGGCAAATGTATTATTTCCTAACAAGAAATTAGCGCTGAACCCCTAACAGCTAACGTAACAGCTAACGAAATATTCAGATACTGTTTAAATATGTATTCTGCTTGTTTTGCGTGACTGTGTGTGAAAGAGTGGTGCGGTTGCGTGTACTGAACCTGAACGCATTGTGCTTGTGAAGCTTTCAGAGCCAGCGTTTCACTGCACGAGGACACGAACACATAACAAACACCATTTGCGGCGATTCATCAAAATAAAAGTCTGGTTAACTTGAACAAGTTATAATACACTCACATTTTACCACACCACCCCCCTTGAATTTTTTATAATTCAACCACAGAGTATATTGTTTACTTTAGCAAACTGAAGTAAATGTGCTAGTAAAATTGTGCTACTTATCATAAAAAAATTGAACTTAATTTAAAAATAGTACTTAAATTTAAGTAGACCTAAAAACAAAAGAAAACAAATGTACCAGTAAGATACTGGTTTATTAACATAATTGTACATTATACAGGCATCGGTTATAGGTATCGGTATCAGCGAGTACCAAAAAAAAAGTATCGGTACTCGTACTCGGTCTTTAAAAAATGGTATCGTGCATCCCTAGCGTAAAGGCAAGCTGTATAGTGAAAGTAATGTTGTTTGAGTCAAAGCACAAATGACGCAATCCAATGCGCCATAAGTGATCCACAAAAAAAAAACTTAAAAACGTGCACCACAAATTTGACATGCCACTCACTCATAATTGAGTAACGCATTCGAGAAGATGAGAGAAAGTCAATCGAAATCCTTACTCCATGATCGCCATCATAACACTTGTGACATTTATAATCTGATCTCTAGAGATCCAGTTGTGAGCCGCTTACTCTGATTGCACGTTTATATCATATTAATTTGTTGACATATTGACATTTTTTTTAAATAGGCCTAATGCATGCATGCATGCTGTATAACATAGCCTAGAATATAAATAATAACCGTTTAATAATGTTTAATAATTTGTTAAATAATCTGTTGATGTCTTCAAGGTATTTTCACAACTTTATAAAATTCTCTAAACCGTTCATATTAGAGATGCACCGATTGCAAAAGTGCATATTGAAAACGCCGCCACATTTTAATTCGTTCACTGTCATGTGAGAGAGTGGCGCTACATGTCGAGGGCGGAGCTGCACGCAACATGAGAGAGAGAGGTGCTGAGCGTCAACACTGTGCTTGCAATAGAAGCATGTTTAAACTGTTTTAAATAGTAAAATAAAAATTTAAAGGGGAATCATGAAAAACCTATTTGCTGCGGGCGGCCAGTGTTGATAGTGTGGCAGGCCTCCACGAATAAATCAATGTATGGGAAACACTGGAAAATAAAACAATGTTAGTTAAGTTTCATGAACGGGTCGGAGCCGATAGCCTAGTGGGCAGTCTCCGACATGTGACATATTCAGTCAGGATGCCTTGAGGGTGAGTAAAACATGGGAAATTTTGATTTGCTGGCGAACTATCCCTTTAACAGATTAAAACCATGACAGACTAAAATTTATAGAAATGGTTTTACGCTACTCACATTACCTCAAACGATAGATAAATACTAGGGCTGTCAACGTTAATGCATTAACGCATGCGATTAATTTTTTCAAATTAATGCGTGAAAAAAATTTAACGCAATTAACGCAGCCTCCGTTTGTTTTGACATTTTTTGTCTAGCATTACATTATGTAATCACACTCTTATTCGTGTACAGGCTTTTAAACCACTTAAGCGCGATTTTAAACAGTTGCTTTGACGCGTTCAATCAAGATAGACAGCTTCTCTTTCGTGCTTGAATGGATAAAACCATACAAGATTATGTCAGAAAGCCCGTTTTGTCTAGCATTTTCTTAAGCAAGACTTCAAAGTGTAAAATAAAATCTTAAATGAATGCAAAGAGTTGTGAAAATGGGAGTGCGGTGACGGTCAGATCTGCCTACTGAGACAGCTCTTAAAGGGGCCACATTCTTAAACGTGCTGCTGTGACTCCTGTCACTAATGTTAATCAAAGAACAAAATAAAAGAAGAAATCAATGTGATTTTGAACCTTTAATGAGAATTCTTCTGCATTTAATTTATAATTTAGCATTAAAGACTGTAAAGTGTTTGAGAACTTACTTCAATTTCTGTATATTTCATGACAGCTCTCAATTATATTGTTGAATGGCTATAATTAATGTTAAAATAATCAATTTAATAGAGACATCAGTTACAGTACTAATATCAATATGTTTTCTTTCAGTCATAAAATGACGCTGTTAAAGAAATATGTTGTTTCTACATCAATTTGAAGATTAAATGTGAAATTATTCAAATGTAAAAGTATATTTTAAAATATTATTGTTATGTGTGATTAATCGTGATTAATCACAGAAAATGTGTGATTAATCCAATTAATTTCTTTAATCGATTGACAGCACTAATAAATACTAAATAGAAACTGAATAGACAAATATTGCCAATATAAAGAAATCCACAAGCGATGGGTATCAGTAATTATAACTTTGCATAAACAATAGCAAAACACCTTAATCATTATTATTGGACTTGTGCACTGAATTGTGAGCTGGAATGCAAGATATAACAGCAGTTAAAGAGTAACTAGTCATTAGATAAGTAGTTGCAGCACGGATCACTGCCAATGAGGTCGGTGAAACTGTTGCATTGGGGTGCTTCTGATGACTGCATGCATAATCACTGGTTGCTTTAATGAGGGCCTGACCTCTACAAACAAATTCCTCCATTACAGTGCCAAACAAGAAGCAATGTCAAACATCTAACTGACACAAGAGAGGCATGCACAAACATTGTTCTATATAGCAATGACTACTGATTTACAATGTTGCAATTTCTTTCCTTAAAGTAATTAATGTACCGTGTTAGCTCACCTTAATCATTAGCCCCCGCCCTTTCACACAGAAATTCTGGAAAATAGACTGTTTTTTGTTCTTTTACACTGCTAGTGATTTTCTGAAATCTGTGTGTGAGTTTACACACATCCCGTTAAGATCCCAGGAAGTGACATGTAATGTACATGCCGAAGACTCTAGCTTGAGAAACCATTAGGGATGTGCAAAAATATAGATACAGCAAACTATTGCAATATTTTTTGTTATGATAGTGTAATAATATTTATATAATATTCATAAATAATATTTTTTTACATCACGTTTTAACATCATATACAGTACACACGACCATTGTCTCAAGCATTAACGAGCATGCTGCTCCAGCTTCCAGAGCCAAAGTGTAGGTTACAATGGGATTTGTATTGGTTTTAATTGAAACTAAAATCGTGCCTACTGGTATGTGATGGATTCTATTGGTGGGATGTTAAAAATAACCCAGGTGGTCTGCACAGCAAGTTGTATTTTCAGCTTTACTTTCTTATTACATTTTTTATTTAAAAAGTATTGCAATATGTATTGTATTGAAATATATTGCAATTAGACATGTGCCCGGTTAACTGCGGTTACCACCAAATCCTGCTGAAACCGAGCTGGCTGCGATAATGCAAGGTATCGTTTATTTTATTGTAGTGTTGTCAAAAATATCGATATTTCGACAAGTATCGATACTGAAGAATCTGAAAAGGTTCCAATACCCATGTCCCACGTATCGATATCAGCTGCGCGTTCCCGCTCTCTTTCTCTTTTCCGACAGTGAGTTACACACACTGCACGTGAACGCATAACAACAGAGCCCCGCCTCCTCTCACAGACTTGACTCGTTTGTGGCAGTTAAATCGTGTTAATGTTAGAAAA
>NC_079905.1:20015029-20093761 GCF_024868665.1 Triplophysa rosa | reverse complement strand
TGTGATACACGTTTGCACTCCAGTGTTTACCATAGCGCTCAATGTATGTGCGCTGTTCAATGATTTCATCCACTCGTCTCGTTCGCTCCGGTTAAAAGTTGTTCATGTTAAAGATGTCCAGTGCGGAGTCTCTGCAATAGTTCTTGCGTTTAAGTTTGCGTTTCTGTCTATATGTGCGCTGATCAGTGATTACAGTATGGGCCTATGTGAATAAAAGCCAATTTAACCAAATAAAAATGTAGGCTATTAACTAACATTAACGAACAATGAATGAGCAATACATTTGTTCAAGTATTTATTAATCTCTTTTAAATGTTAGTTAAAAAATACAACTATTTATGTAAGCTCCCCTGTTGAAAAATCCAGTATATGCTGGGTAAGGTATGTTTTGATCGATGCTGGTTTGATCTTAAACCAGCTAAGAACCATCTTAAGTCAGCATATGACCATCTTAAACCAGCACATGAACAGTTTAAACTAGCACAAACCAGCAAACCAGCATCAAAACATACCAAACCAGCATATAGGCTGGTTTTTTCAACAGGGTCTGGTCCATTAATACTGACAAATACAACTTTGATTTTAAATAGTAAATGTATTCATAAAATTAACATTAGATTAACAATTAATAAATAATGTAAAAATATATACCTCATTGTCTAGTCTTGTTCAATTTAACTTCAAATAAAAATGAAAAAGGCCTATATTGCTATTGCAGTTTATTCCCTGTGGTATCGAAAATGGTATCGAATATCGATATTTTTTTAGGTATTGAATCGAAGTTAGAAATTCCAGTATCGTGACAACACTAGTTTGAACTGTGATAACAAATTGAGAACAATGTATAAAAGATGGAGTCAGACATGTATTCGTTGGACATCATTGGGCCTCTACAGATGAACTCTGTATGTCTCACTTTGCTTGCTCGAGCAAATAAAGATTGAAACCTCTTGAAACCTGGCTCTCTGGTCTTCGTGAATTCTTTCAACATTGGCTGATCAACTTCTTGCCACGACACTTTCAGATTATGTAAAAATCTCAATATCGAAAAATTGACCCATAAAACTGGTTTTGTTGTCCAGGGTCACATATATGTTTAGTTTAGATGTATCCTGTATGATCATTTAGCCTAATTATCCTCATTAGCCCCCTTGGCCTATATGTATTCATGAGCAGTGTTTGTTTATTTTGTATATTCCCTTTACCAGTTTTAGCAGCAACTGGTAAGGGGAATATACAAAATAAACAAACACTGCTCATGAATACATATAGGCCAAGGGGGGTAATGAGGATAATTAGTAAGTAGTAAGGTTCTTGTAAATAGTAAAGTGTAGAAGCCATGTGTTTGTTGGATTTATTATCATTTGTATTACCATAATTTAACTACAAACATGAACTATAGTTAGTATAATGAAACTATGGTATTTTTAGTTGCTGTGGTTTTACTAAAGATAAATAGTCTTTACTGTACATAAATCCTGGGTTGTTCACAGGAAGTCCATCAAAGATAATTCCAAAACGAAGAAAAAAAGGCATACACAATAATCCCTTCCAACGGGTAAGTATCCTTGGCAAAATCCCAGATGCAAAATAAGACAAAAAATGTAACACACACAATAAAGGCACTAAGCCACATGTTTCTATAACTTCAGCAAACATCAAGACTGAGCATTGAGCCAAACGAATGTTGGCATAATATAGGCACACAATAAAATACACAGGTGATATCAATGTCCATTGATGATGGTGTCATCAGAGAGGAGCTGTGAGAGCTCCTGTCCTCTCTGGCTCCCTCTGCTGGGCTTGAGTCACTGTGACATTTGATTGTTATGAAAATATGAATATAAATATATACATTTTTAAATAAATATATATGTATATAAATATTGATTTTAGCCTAAAAATGATAGAAATTCAAAGCCATATGTCTAACCAAGTTGTGTTCAGAATTTGAGCTTATTATTACAGAAATGACATTTGTGGAAGACTTTTAGCTGTAACAGCACAAATAACCATTATGGGGCAGCAGCGCTTCAATGTTCATTCCTAAAGCTCACTAGTTATTTGATCTTACATTTGACACAACAAAAACTATTTAGATGCTTTTTTCTTTCTTTTCTACTTTCAGACAAATGGATAACACACAAATGTATAACAAATGAGTAAGACAATATAACAAAAGCATATTAGAAAACTACAACTGTTTACAACTTTTGAACTATTTACTCAACTCAACTTTATTTATATAGCGCTTTTTACAATTTTCATTGTAAAAAACTATTTCATTTACAAATTATTTGCAACTTTACAAATTATTTACATCATGATAGTTGATGGCTTGAAAAACAAGAAAAGATCAGTCGTGGCAGTATACAGCAGTTTTCTGATGGCACACTCTGCATCTTCTGGTTTCGTTTGCGTGCCTTGGCCTGTGGTGTCCTGCTGTAGGCATGCTTTGGGGAACTGGAGCAGGAGGAGTATCCAGTCCACCGGATGCAGGCATCCAGTCCGCAAGTTCCAGGACCAACGCTTCCCTAAACTCCCTCTGTGTTTTTACCCTCTGGTTCTGTGATGCAGCTAACTGTTGGTGCAGTATAAATGCATTGACCACTCCAATGTCCACAAAGTGGAAAAAGGGAGACCTGTACCATTTTCTGGTCTTTCGGAGTACAGCATAATAAATGATGAGGGCATCAGATTGGTCCACTCCTCCCATGTTTCTGTGTGAACATAATGGATCATAATTGAAATCTAAAAGCATACCCAACATACCAAAGTAAAAAAATATGAACATATCTGCACAATATTTTACACAGCACCGCTGAATAAATTCAACTCACTTGTTGTAGTCATACACTACAGGAGGGATCGGAACCATCACTTCTGTCCAATTTCTGTCTGCCGTTTTGACCTTTCTTTGGACAGTGTGATCTCCATTCGCAGAATGAAAGGATGAGCACATTGGTACTTCCCTGGTGTCTTTCCATTCTACAAAGAGTAGATCATCATCTCAAAGCCAGTGCATACTGCCACGAGGAGCATTTCGGGGGAGTCTGTTCGTGATTGTTTGTGGGAAGCCCACCCGGTTGCTCCTAATTGTCCCACAGGCCCAAATGCCCTTTTTGCGGAGGTCACGAAACAGTGATGGGATGGAATAAAAGTTGTTGACGAACAGCTTGTAGCCGGTTCCCAACACTTTCTCCTTTACGAGTGCCGTTACAGATTCATAGCTCAGTCCCCTGCTTTCTGGACTTGCTACAGGGGACTTGCCTTCATAAATGAAAAAATTCCAGGTGTAGGAATGGAGGGAGTCTGACAAAACAAAGAGCTTGTACCCCCACTTGGTAGGTTTGTCCTTGTGCTGCTTTATCCCTATTCTTGCCTTAGATGCCACCATCCTTTCATCTACAGCTATGTTTTGAAAGGGATGGTGGAAGGTTCTGCAGGCATCCTGGATCATCTGGTAAACCGGCTTCAGCTTCCCAAGTCTGTCATAATCAGCAGTCCCCTTTTTCTTCATATTTTCTGCATCCTCCTTAGGATCATTCATGTGAAGTGCTGCAGATAAGGCACGGAATTTCCTGTTTGACATTAACTCAACTCAACTCAACTCAACTTTATTTATAAAGCGCTTTTACAATTTTCAAAGCAGTCTCTGTACTGTGACATGCTCTAAATCCAGACTGGAATTCTTCATTGATGTCATTCCTTTGGAGGAAGGAGCATAATTGAGTTGAAACTACTTTTTCCAGAATTTTAGATATGAAAGGTAGATTCGATATAGGCCTGTAGTTCCTTAGTTCTCTAGGGTCGAGTTGGGGTTTTTTGACAAGGGGCCTTATAACAGCCACCTTATATGCTTTAGGCACATGTCCTAATGTCAGAGATGAGTTAATAATACCAAGAAGAGGATCTATAATTTCTGGGAGCATCTCTTTCAGTAGATTTGTAGGTATAGGGTCTAGTATGCATGTTGTTGATTTAGATGATCTAATAATTTTAGACAGCTCATCTTGATCTACGGTATAAAATAATTGCATTTTCTCCTTAAGGGCGCTGTAGTTAGTTTGTTCAGCGGGTTTCACTTCTGATTGCATTGTTATAATTTTTTCTCTAATATCTTGGATTTTATATGTGAAGTAGTTCATAAATTCATCACTGCTATGCTGATATACAGGATCAGAAGTCACTGACGATTTATTTTTTGTTAATTTAGCCACCGTGTTAAATAAAAACCTAGGGTTGTGCTGGTTTTCTTCTATTAGTGATGAAAAGTAGGCGGATCTAGAAGTTATTAGGGCTTTCCTGTATTTTCGAATACTATCCTTCCATGCTGTACGAAATACCTCTAATTTAGTTTTCTTAAAGTTGCGCTCCATTTTTCGGGCCGCTTTCTTTAGAGCCTGAGTGTGTTCATTATACCACGGTGTGGGGCTGCCATTTTTAGTCTTCTTTAAACGTAGTGGAGCAACTTTGTCTAGCGTTACCGAGAAGGTGGAATTAAAATTTTCAGTGGTAATGTCAAGATCTTCAACGTTATTTCTCATGATTTGAGACATCGGGCAGATTATCGAGAAACGCATCTTTGGTAGTTGAAGTTATTGTTCTACCATATTTGTAACAATGAGTTTTATTTGCAGCCGTAGGCCAGTGAAGCAAACATAATACCAGATAATGATCGAAATGTCTTCACTCTGCTGAAGGATTTTAAGTCGTCCACATTTATACCGTAAAACAGTATTAAATCTAAAGTATGATTACGAAGGTGAGTGGGTCCTGACACATGTTGACTAATGCCCATGGAGTTAAGAGTGTCTTTGAAAGCCATTCCTAAGGCATCTGTAACGTTATCTACGTGGATGTTAAAGTCACCAACGACAAGGAGTCTATCTGCGGCCAGTACTAGTTCTGATAAGAACCCACCAAATTCTTTAATAAAATCTGTGTGGTGCCCTGGAGGCCTATATACAATAGCTAGAATCAATTTAAAAAGTGTTTTATCTTTAGTATTAGGTGTTGAAACATGAAGAACCATGACTTCAAAAGAATTATATTTAGAGTTCGACTTCTGGGAAATGCTAAGAGAGTTATTGTAAAGTGCTGCGACACCTCCCCCTCTGCCTTTTAGACGAGGCTCGTGTTTATAATAATAATCTTGGGGGACAGATTCATTTAAAGCAATATAATCATCTGGTTTTAGCCATGTTTCTGTCAAACAGAGCATGTCTATTTTATGATCTGTTATCATATCGTTAACAAAAAGTGCTTTATTAGAGCTAGACAAAGTTGCTCCACTACGTTTAAAGAAGATTAAAAATGGCAGCCCACACCGTGGTATAATGAACACACTCAGGCTCTAAAGAAAGCGGCCCGAAAAATGGAGCGCAACTTTAAGAAACTAAATTAGGAGGTATTTCGTACAGCATGGAAGGATAGTATTCGAAAATACAGGAAAGCCCTAAAAACTCTAGATCCGCCTACTTTTCATCACTAATAGAAGAAAACCAGCACAACCCTAGGTTTTTATTTAACACAGTGGCTAAATTAACAAAAAATAAATCGTCAGCGACTTCAGATTCTGGATATCAGCATAACAGTGATGAATTTATGAACTACTTCACAAATAAAATCCAAGATATTAGAGAAAAATTATAACAATGCAACCAGAAGTGAAACCCCTGAACAAACTAACTACAGCGCCCCTAAGGAGAAATTGCAACTCTTTTTATCTACTCAGGAGATGCGACGATGAAGTTGTCAAAAAACCCCAACTCGACCCTAGAGAACTAGGAACTACAGGCCTATATCGAATCTACCTTTCATATCTAAAGTTCTGGAAAAAGTAGTTTCAACTCAATTATGCTCCTTCCTCCAAAGGAATGACATCAATGAAGAATTCCAGTCTGGATTTAGAGCATGTCACAGTACAGAGACTGCTTTGATCAGAGTTACAAATGATCTGCTATTGGCTGTCTGACCGAGGTTGTATCTCGTTATTGGTGCTGCTAGACCTTAGTGCTGCATTCGACACCATTGACCACAGCACACTCCTACATAGACTCGAAAATTACGTCGGCATTAAGGGAATAGCTTTGAAATGGTTTAAATCTTATTTATCCGACCGTTTTCAATTTGTAGCAATAAACAATGAGGTGTCACGCAAATCACAAGTCCAGTACGGTGTACCACAGGGCTCAGTCTTGGGCCTCTGCTCGCATTATACATGCTACCTCTAGGAGATATAATAAAGCACACGGAGTTAGCTTTCACTGTTATGCTGATGATACTCAACTTTATATTTCCTCGAAGCCTCATGAAACACAGCAGTTCCATCGAATAATGGAATGCATAGTCGATATAAAAAACTGGATGAGTAACAACTTTTTATTACTGAACTCGGACAAAACAGAAGTGTTACTTATTGGACCGAAAACTGCTATACGTAACAACCAAGAATACTGCTTAACTATTGACGGATTTTCCATAAAACCCTCGTCGTCAGCTAGGAATCTTGCTGTTCTATTCGATAGTAATCTGTCATTTGAGAGCCACGTCGCCAACACTTGTAAAATTGCATTTTTCTATTTTAAGAATATATCTAAACTACGTCATATGCTTATACCATGGTGTTGGGCTGCCATGTTTAGTCTTCTTTAAACGTAGAGGCGCAACTGTGTCCGAGCATTTCCGAGAAGGTGGAGTTAAGATTTTCAATGGTAATGTCAAGATCTTCAACGTTATTTCTCATGCTAGAGATTTGAGAGACGTCAGGCAGATTATCGAGAGATGCATCTTTGGTAGTTGGAAGTTATTGTTGTACCTTCAGACCGCCCACTTGGATCAGCTTATGAGAATCCGGTCTACACAATCCGGCCCTATAAATCTGGACAAGGTCTACAATCAATGGAAAGGAGACAAGGACAGACAGGAAAGGGTTTAAGGTAGGTTTCTTTATTAATAAATAAATAAATACATAAAGAAATAACAGTATAGTAAAAACACATTATAAAAGTCACTTAAGGTGTTTGACTTGGACATGGACAGTATTAATCAGTTATTAGGTTATTAATGTTAGGTTACTATGGGCAGTCGTGGCCTAATGGTTAGAGAGTCGGACTCGTGACCAGAAGGTTGCGGTTCGATTCCCAGGGCCGGCGGGTAATGACTGAGGTGCCCTTGAGCAAGGCACCTTACCCCTACTTGCTCCCCGGGCGCTGCAGTGATAGCTGCCCACTGCTCCAGGTGTACGTGTGTTCACTACTCTCTGGATGGGTTAAATGCAGAGGTCACATTTCGGGTATGGGTCACCATATCTGACTAATAGGTCACTTTCACTTTCAAGTTCTTTAATCACTAAAGTAAAACTAGACCCTACACTGTTTTTATTAATATGGTGCATCTTTCTTTTTAGATGCTGTTTTAGGAGAGGTTCTAATCTCCACAGACCTGCCAGTCAAGAAAGGACTAAAGAGGTAGGTTATAACAGTATAGTAATAATACATTGTATAATGCACTTCGACAGTATTTTTAATATTTACTGAGATAGCTATTTCAATATAACTCTAAATATTATGTTTAAATAGTTATTAATTAGCTCATTAAAGCTTAAAATTTTGCAACTAACAAAATTCTATAACAAGTTCTATAATCATTGAAGTAAAACTATACTGTTTTTATTATTGTTGTGCATCTTTGTTTTTAGATGCTGTTTTGGGAGAGGTTCTAATCTTCACAGACCTGCACATTCAAGAAAGGACTGAAGAAGCAATATTTTGTGTGTATATGGTTTAAATGAAATGTGGTTTAATAAAATGTGTTTGGATAAAAATACTGTAATGTCATATTATTATTAGCTACACTGAATTTTGTTAACAAGGGAAGGGACTATTAATATAAGGGGCTAAGCAATCTACCAAACTATAGCCTATTAACATGAACCTCTTGTGTAGACTGTGTGGTCACTGAAGATGTTTGCTCAGGTTGCTCACAGCTTTAAAATTTGCCCTCAGAGAAAACATTTGCTGTAAAAAATTAGAGGGAACATTGCATGTGACAATACACTACAAATTTTCTGTACAAACAAAGTCGCTAAGCCGTAACTACACTTGGTGGTGACATTATTATCAAACTGAGGTTACCAGTTATGCCTTCTCAATTGTACAGCGTTTTTACGCGGTTTTGAAAATGTTTTCTTTGCCAAATGCTAACAAGCTAGCTGCAGTGCTTTACAACTTATACACAATCACGTATGTCATTATGTTCACCGACTTGGTAGTTAGCAAAAACAGCACTTCGTTAAAAAACAATACTTACGGTGCACAGTTCACGTTTTCGTTGAGATGTATCTCTGATGGATGCGTGACCATGTTTCCCGCCAGCGGCCGAAGCATGATGATGGATCTGTGTGGATAGGAAACCTGTGGACAAGATGTCCTGACAGGCTGGAGTTTGTGCAACCTTCACAAACACAATAATTGACCATGACGATGATAATTTAAAATTTAAAATACAATAACTAGCTAAAACACACTAACTCACTACAGCTAATACCAACCTACTCTGCTCTGAGCCAAGGCAAAGCGCGGCAAACTTCTCCCTCTCTTGACGTCAAATGACGCGATGTTGAAAAAAAGCCGTTTTTGAAGACTGTCAAAGAAACTAGGCTTGTTCGACTTGATGCGGCGCCGAAGAACCGACATGAGGATGACATCAAAGTACCGCGAGAGCGATTCGAAAAACGATAAATAGTTTGCTTTCGAATCGCTCTCGCGGTACTTTGATGTCATCCGTCTGTCGGATCTTGCGGCGCCGCATGAAGTCGAACAAGCCTACTGTCACTTCTTCTACTAAATTTGTACCCTCGTGTCTTGAAAAACATCTTAAATCCGGCATTAACTTTTCATATGGTATTTTTTATACAAGGTTATATATTCATTTAAAAAAAGGTAACCTGCAAGATGCACTTTAAGGTAATTAACAAAACACAAAAATATTAAATCAAGAGCGGAGAGGCATGGGGATGGGGGTGTTGTGTGATATTCAGTTCCCTGTGAAAAACTGTTCCAGCGGGCGTGGTTTATATGAATATTCATAGGTTCGCTCCGTGATGGGCGTGGCCATTTGACTGAAGAAACAAGCGAATGGACTGGAAGTTGTTGTTTCCCAGCGCTAATTTCACGAGTTATGTGGATAAGGTAATAACGCTGAATGGTTATACGCTTCATTAATATGTACAACTGTTCATATTCTTCACATAATAGACTAAAATGCTTTGCTTTGCACGTGCCTTATCAGAACTCTTCATCACGGCTACATAACATCGTTTTGCGTTGATAATACTAATAATACTAATATTTATCTTGTTCCTTATTGTTTTTATCGTGTCTTTTGTTGTGAATGCTGTTGGTGTTTTAAAAGAAGGCATGCGCTGCTATGTTACCAACTGCTTGTTCAAATAAAGGTTTTTAAATGTTCTCTGGTGGTGTTGTTTTGTACCTCTTGCCAGCTTATAAATGCTTGAAGTCGTAAAAGAGCCTTATTAAAAACATCCTTTGCCATCAGTCGACGGGCCATTTCTAATTCATTCAGATTGTAAGTATCTTATAACTAATTGGGTAAAGAAATGTCCTCACATTTACTGGTAAAATAAACACTAAATAAATACCATGAAACGCTGAGAAGTTGAGAGATGATGTTCACTGGCGTTTTTTTTAAAGCTGGCATGAGAAGGTTGTGCTGGTAGTGCCTTAAACCACAGTCACACACACACACGGTTTCAACATTTCATTTTTTATTCATTATAAATTCAAGAAACGTATTTCACACCATATGCTTAACATAATGATTGTTCTCGGTTTGTGTTTATACCCAAGTCCCTTAAATCTGTACGTGTAAGAAAATACATAATAAAAATACATTTAAAGCAAGTTGAACAATACAAAAAAAAGTTAAATGTGGAAAGAAAAAGCATATATATTATAAAGTTTGGCAATGTGTTCCTTATTCCCCACTGAATGCATACACATTGAGCATTTAGGCTAATTATATTGTAACATTTTAATTAATTAATGGGCTAATTAATACAATTGCAAATCATCCAATATTGCATGAGCTGGTTTTGAATTAAATACTTAAGGGGTCTTTGATAAATAAGTCTCTCCATGTACCAACAATTTTGCTGTCTGATTGCAAAAATGGATAGAACAACTGTTCAGTTATTGTTTGATTTAAAAATCAGATGTCTTACCTGATGGATTATCAAAAAAAAGTATGTACTTTTGAGAAAGGCAAAAAACTTCATGATCAAAGGTGAGTGGGGCATGGTGGAAGTTCCTAAGTAGAGCTTGGTTTGGTGAGAGTTCAGGCCTGTTAAGATAATTTAATGAACACAACTGCTTTTAGATTAAGTTTTGTACTACATAAGAAGACGGGAAGAAGGAGGTTTGGCAAAAGTGGTATGCTGCCGAGAGGAGGCCAAAAAGGTTTTTAACGAATTCCACAGCAGTCCGATTGGGGCATTTCAGTGGTGGACGAAGTACACAACTTCCTTACTTGAGTGAAAGTACAGATACTACTGGTCAAATATTACTCCACTACAAGTAAAAGTTGCAAAGACAGATTCTTACTTAAGTAAAAGTACAGAAGTACGTGCTTTTAAAAGTACTCAAGTATTAAAAGTAAATTTACTTTATGTCAGCTGTGCATTGTTTTATTGTCGTATACCTTATGCCTCTGAAGCAACCTACTGAATACACTGAGCAGCTCACAGTATCAGTTGTATTAAAGGAGTAGTTCAATTCAAAATTTGCCCCCATTGATTTTTATTCCTACTATGGAAAGTCAATGGGGGCAAATTTTGCAGTGAGCAACTCCTTTAAGAGCTTTATATGTTTAGCACATATGTTACCCTGGATCACAAAACCAGTCTTAGGTAGCATGGGAACATTTTTAGTAAAAGACAAAAATACATTGTGTGGGTCAAAATTATCAATTTTTCTTTTATGCCAAAAATCATTAGGATATTAAGTAAAGATCATGTTCCATGAAGATATTTTGTAAATTTGCTACCTTAAATATATAAAAACTTTATTTTTGTGAGTGGATGGTCTGCCACAGTGCCCCTGATTAACAAATTCAAAGGCAATTTTCTCAATATTTTGATTTTTTTGCGCTCTCAGATTCCAGAGTTTTAAACGGTTGTATCTCAGCCAGATATTGTCCTATTCTAACAACTCATATATCTACAGTATAGACAGTTTATTTACTCAGCTTTTATGGTGGTTTTTCTAGACATATTATTGACTTTTCTTATATTCTAAATAAATATATTACTGAGTTTTCTTATATACAGTAAAATAGTTTTCTTATATAAAAGAATACATTTAAAGGTAGTTATAGAGTTCATGTACTTCTCTGATCTTAACAAGGGCTACGGGACTCATGTATGAGTTTGAGAACTTGAACACCTTTGTACACACCAAATATCTTATCACGAACTGCACGTACACCACACACACTTTTGTAGAGAAGTTTAATTAAAAACGCTGGGTTGCTTATTCTTACGCTAAACAATGAGCTCATTTTTAATAAAACCACACACTTTTTGTAGAGGAGTTTAACTTATCGCATACAGCCAAGGATGCTGGGGAGCTCATTATCACTAAACCATGAGTTCATTTTTTAAAACTAATGTTGAATCATGTATCGTCCGAAAAGCCCCCGGAAAGGTGTCAAGATTAAGAGCACATGATATATGTATGTGTTGATTGAGAGGCGCTCCCTACGATTAAATCCTAATATGGTAGGCCGGAAATATAACTGTAACGTGAAATGTAACTGTAGCGAGTGATAAGGGGATGGACTAATAAAAATAAGTGATGTCATGTAAAACCTGGTTGATAGAAGATGATGTCAGGTAAAACATGATTGGTTTGAACTAGTGTTGTCAAAAATATCGATATTTCGATAAGTATGGATACTGAAGAATCTGAAACGGTTCCAATACCCATGTCCCACGTATCGATATCAGCTGTGCATTCCCGCTCTCTTTCTCTTTTCCGACAGTGAGTTAACACACACTGCACGTGAAAGCATAACAACAGAGCACCGCCTCCTCTACTTGACTCGTTTGTGGCAGTTAAATCGTGTTTATGTTAGAAAAGATGGCCAGTCTCAGTAACACATCTGGCGTGGTGCACGCTTCCCGTGTTTACCATAGCGATCCATGTATGTGCGCTGATCAATAATTTTATCCACTCGTTTCATTCGCCCTGGTTACATGTTGTTTATGTTAGTACAGAGTCTCCGCAACAGTTCTCATGTTTAATGCACGCGTTTCTGTCTTTATGTGCGCTCATCAATGATTTCATTCACTCGTCTCGTTCGCTCCGGTTAATTTGATGTTTGAAATAATGCTGGTGAGGGTAAAGTCTCCGCAACAGTTCTCGCATGTGATACACGTTTGCACTCCAGTGTTTACCATAGCGCTCTATGTATGTGCGCTGTTCAATGATTTCATCCATTCGTCTCGTTCGCTCCGGTTAATTTGATGTTTTAAATAATGCTGGTGCGGGTAAAGTCTCCGCAACAGTTCTCGCGTGTGATACACGTTTGCACTCCAGTGTTTACCATAGCGCTCAATGTATGTGCGCTGTTCAATGATTTCATCCACTCGTCTCGTTCGCTCCGGTTAAAAGTTGTTCATGTTAAAGATGTCCAGTGCGGAGTCTCTGCAATAGTTCTTGCGTTTAAGTTTGCGTTTCTGTCTATATGTGCGCTGATCAGTGATTACAGTATGGGCCTATGTGAATAAAAGCCAATTTAACCAAATAAAAATGTAGGCTATTAACTAACATTAACGAACAATGAATGAGCAATACATTTGTTCAAGTATTTATTAATCTCTTTTAAATGTTAGTTAAAAAATACAACTATTTATGTAAGCTCCCCTGTTGAAAAATCCAGTATATGCTGGGTAAGGTATGTTTTGATCGATGCTGGTTTGATCTTAAACCAGCTAAGAACCATCTTAAGTCAGCATATGACCATCTTAAACCAGCACATGAACAGTTTAAACTAGCACAAACCAGCAAACCAGCATCAAAACATACCAAACCAGCATATAGGCTGGTTTTTTCAACAGGGTCTGGTCCATTAATACTGACAAATACAACTTTGATTTTAAATAGTAAATGTATTCATAAAATTAACATTAGATTAACAATTAATAAATAATGTAAAAATATATACCTCATTGTCTAGTCTTGTTCAATTTAACTTCAAATAAAAATTAAAAAGGCCTATATTGCTATTGCTAGGGCCTTATTGTATGGCAGTTTTTCCCGTGGTATCGAAAATGGTATCGAATATCGATATTTTTTTAGGTATTGAATCGAAGTTAGAAATTCCAGTATCGTGACAACACTAGTACAGTGTTTCTGTAATAATATAGATGCAGATCAAACGTTGGTACAGGATCAGTATCAGCGGTCCAGAAAAAATATTGTATGTACTCAGTCTTTAAAAATTGTATTTATCCATAATGATCTACATTGAGACTTTTCAGTTCTTATCCTTTATGTTTAAATTTGCTAAATGGAAAGTTACATCAAATAATTGTTTCGAAATGTTTAGTTTGATGTATCCTGTATTATCATTTAGCCTAATTATCTTCATTAGCCCCCTAGGCCTATATGTATTCATGAGCAGTGTTTTTTATTTTGTATATTCCCTTACCAGTTTTAGCAGCAATTTACCAGTAACATAGCCCTAGGCTATATGTATTCAGACAGTGTTCTTTATGTATATTCCCTACCAGTTTTAGAGCAATTACAGTAAGTAGTAAAGTGTAGAAGCATGTGTTTGTTGTGTATTTATTACCATTTGTATTACCATAATTTAACTACAAACATAAACTATAGCTAGTATAATGAAACTATGGTATGTTTAGTTGCTGTGGTTTTACTAAAGATTATTAATTGAGTATGGTTCCTATATATAGAAAATGGTAAATTTGTGGATACTGTGGTTTTACTGCAAATACCATCCCTGCTGAAAAAAAACAATGAATTTTTGAATTAGAATGAGATTTTTAAATTAATTCCTCTTTGTAGTGTGTTTGGGTATGGGAGCAAATCCTGCCAAATTTAAATAAATAAATTAAACGATGAAAATGAAAACCAGATTAGCAATTTCATTATACACAACTGCGCGCACAATATGTGCCAAAATGAAAAATAAAATGAAATGATTTTATTTTCATTTTCGTTTTTACACTGACAATGCGTTGTCCCTGTCAAATTGAAAAAGAAAATGCAATTTGTGATTTGACATTTAATTTTCACTAAAATCTCGAGGCAAGACTGCCAATATGAAAATGAAAAGGCAAATGTGAAAAAGAAATTGCAAAAACATTTTTTACAAAGGTTTTTATTAATGTTCACGCAATAATACTGACACAATTCTAATTAAAATGTAAAGTTTGATTTTCATTTAGTTTTCTCCTCTCTTTCATTTCATTTTCGTTTTCGTTTTCTTTTTCTTGTTCAAAGTCATGCAAATTACATGTTAATCAGTGGGTGTGGATGAGCGTCTGCATTACTGGTAACGCCCACAAAAACGTCATATCCATTTATTCGAACAAACGTGTGTAGACTTTGTCAGGCACCACTTGGCCTTAGCTCTTTGTAATGATCACGATGACTGTGCCTGGTGCAATACCGAAAAGTTGTAGTGTGGTGTTCTGCATCTCTGATAAGTTAACAGACGTCTGAACAGACGAACAAACTACAGCATTGGAGAGCGTGTATCTCTAGCGTGCCCTGAAACATGCGGAGCGCGATTGTCCCCACTCCGCCGCTGACCTGCGCTCAAACTGTACATAGTATCGGGAAGGCTATTCCAGAGTTTAGGTGCTACGTATGAGAAAGCTCTACCCCCTTTGGTGGATTTAGTTATTCTAGGTTAGTTATCAAAAGTCTGGAGTTTTGAGATCTTAGAGAGCGTGATGGGTTGTAGTGTGGTAGAAGCTCTGTTAAGTAGGTAGGGGCTAAACCGTTTAGGACTTTATAAGTAACTTAAAAGAACTTTAAAGTCAATACGATACTTAATGGGTAACCAGTGAAGAATTGACAACATTGGGGTTATATGATCGTATTTTCTGGACCTGGTTAGAACTCTGGCAGCTGCATTCTGAACTAACTGTAGTTTGTTTATTGATGATGCAGGACAACCACTAAGTAGTGTATTACAGTAGTCAAGTCTTGATGTCACAAATGCATGAATAAGCTTCTCTGCGTCAGCCACACATAGTCTGGAGTTTTGAGATCTTAGAGAGCGTGATGGGTTGTAGTGTGGTGGAAGCTCTGTTATGTAGGTAGGGGCTAAACCGTTTAAGGCTTTATAAGTCATTAATCGCTCTTCAAAGAGAAGAAAATATGATGAGGCACCATCACTTCATTACCGTCGTGGTGTGACATAATTCAGTCGTATCCAACTCGCGTCAGGGTCACCACTTGTGGAGTGCAATAAATGAAGAGACAAGATGCGTCAGATCCACTTATTCTCCACTTTAATATATCCCACCGAACAGCGAGTGAAGTCAAAACACAGCACACACATCTCAAACCGGAACACCAATCAAACTCCTCCCTCCCTTAAAGGTACATTACCTTGGTGAATGTCTCAGTATTACTTGTGGTTCGCCACAATACGATACTTAATGGGTAACCAGTGAAGGGTTGATAACATTGGGGTTATGTGATTGTATTTTCTGGACCTGGTAAGAACTCTGGCAGCTGCATTCTGAACTAACTGTAGTTTGTTTATTGATGATGCAGGACAGCCACTACGTAGTCTTGAGGTCACAAATGCATGAATAAGCTTCTCTGTGTCAGCAACACATAGAATATTTCATAATTTGGCAACATTTCTAAGATGGAAGAAGGCTGTTTTTGTGACATTTGAGATGTGATTTCCAAATGACAGGTTGCTGTCTAATATAATGCCTAGACAAATTGTCCAATGAGCCGAAAATATCTGCTGCGCCGCCCGGTGGCAGTATTCAGCGTGCACTCGCTCTCTTTCTCTCTCTCTCTCTCTCTCTCTCGCTCTCTCTCTCTCTCATTGCCGTCGTGACGCTCCGCTGAATATTCCGCTCTAACCATGGACAAGTTTTTGAAAAGACAACAAGTGCCAGGTAAACGTAAAGTAGATGATGAGAAGAAAATATGAGAGGCATATCTAGCACTCGGATTTACCAGTACAACGGTGGGTGATGAAGAGAGACCACAGTGTGTTGTGTGCCTCAAAATATTAGCATAGACAGTATGAAGCCGAACAAGTTAAGACGGCACTTAGAGACGTCGCATCACAAACACAAAGACAAGCCAGTTGATTTTTTCAGAAAAAAAACTACTCGATTGTCGTGCCCAACAGTGTCGCTTTACTAAAGCAGCATCTGTGCCTTCAAATGCCCAACTCGCCTCCTACAAAGTGGCCAACAGGGTAGCTCAGTGTAAGAAGCCGCACATTATAGCTGAAGAATTAATACTTCCTTCTGCTATTGATATGGTTTCAACTATGATTGATGACTCAACAGCCAGTAAACTAAAGGCTATTCCACTGTCAAATAACACTATCGCGAGGCACATTTATGACATCTCAAAAGATATAGAGGAGCAGCTTAACGACAAGATATGAGACAACCGTTTTGCTCTGCAGATGGATGAAGCAATTGACAGTAACAAAGATTGTTTATTGATAACATACGTCAGATTCATTGATGGCGAAGATTTGAGGGAGGATTTGCTTTTCTGCAAACTTGTAACTAAAAGAGCCACTGCAGACGAACTGTTCAAAATCATTGACACTTACTTGAAAGAGGCTGATCTGAAATGGGAAGCCTATGGGGATCTGCACAGATGGAGCTCAGGCAATGGCCGGTAAACGAGGAGGTTTGCAAGCATTAGTCAAGTGCGTGTCCCCAAATATGCAATGGACACACTGTATGATACATCGGGAGGCGCTAACGTCTAAACAGATGATTCCCGAGCTGAACGATGTAATGACAGATATTATCGCCACCGTAAATTACATCAAAACAAGACCGGTCAAAGCTCGGATTTTTTGTGCACTGTGTGAGGAAATGGGATCTGATGACACAGCAGTTTTGTTTCACAGCGAGTCCCGTTGGCTGTCGCATGGGAAAGTTTTATCCAGGGTGTTTGAATTGCGGGATGAGATCAGAATCTTCTTGGAAGAAGAGGGAAATGAACTTGCCAATAAGTTCCGCAATAACAACTTTCTGATGAAACTTGCATACCTGAGCGATATGTTTCAGAAACTAAATGAACTAAATTTACAGATGCAGGGCACCAACACCCACCTTCCCCAGCTGGCAGATAAAATCACATCATTCACAAGAAAACTGGAAATGTGGGAGCAGAGAGTGAAAGAAGGGAATATAGACTCATTTGAGAGCTTGAAATCATTCACTGAAGTCAACAAGCTGCAGAACACAGTGATCCCACAACTCATATCTCTGCCCTACAAAAACATTTCCAGAGGTATTTCCCAGTGCAAGATCCTGACTGGATTCGAGACCCCCTCAGTGCAAGACCACCCGCTGATCTCAGCACAACAGAACAGGAACAGTTCATTGATGTCACCTCTGATTCAACAATGAGGCTTCAGTTTAAGTCCAAGGCATTGGCTGCATTTTGGATTGGAGTGGAAAATGACTACCCATTGCTAGGCAGGAGAGCCCTGGCAATACTCCTTCCTTTTGCCACATCCTACCTATGTGAGATAGGGTTTTCTGCAGTTGCCTCAATCAAGACAAAATACAGATCAAAGATGGACATTGAAAATGAGCTAAGAGTGGCAGTCTCACAGTTGCATCCTCGATTTGAGAGGATCTGCAGCACAAAGCAAGCCCACCCCAGTCACTGAAAAGACTGTGGGACTAGAATAAGTCTAAATCCTTCAGTTAAAAAATGTTCATTTTTTGTGCAGAGGCAAGTTTGAGAAAATCTGTTAAAAACAATGAATACTGTTACACAGTTAAAAAAACAAAAATGTAGACGCTGCATGCTTTACTTTTAATGCTTCTACTCTAAAAGTGACTAGTTCCTTATTTAGGTTTTTTTTCCAGTAAGTTGTCACACACTGAATTTGTGTTAATTACCATTAATGAATTACAATGTTTCAAATAAATCCTCCTGAAAGAGTGTTTGTGTGTATGTGTGGGGGTGGGGGGGCTTAAATTTTTTTTATTCTGCAAAAGGGGGACCCGGCAGAAAAAGTTTGGGAACCACTGGTCTACAGTATCGAACACAGCGCTAAGGTCAAGCTGGACTAGGAGTGAAATGTTACCTTTATCTGATGCTATAAGCAGGTCATTTGTAATTTTAATGAGCGCAGTTTCAGTGCTATGATGCCTAAAGCATGATTGAATTTTTTTGTGTATGTCAGTATTTTGTAAGAAAGAAAGAGCACAACTGAGTGGACACTATTTTTTCGAGTATTTTAGACAGGTAAGGGAGATTTGAAATCGGTCTATAGTTTCCTAGTTCATTGGGGTCTAAGTTTGGTTTCTTGATAAGAGGCTTAATGACGGCCAGTTTAAAGGTTACTGGGACATGGCCTAGATTAATTGAAGAGTTGATAATGTTATAAATGGGCTCAATTGCAACAGGTAGTAACTCTTAATAATTTAGTTGGTATGGGGTCTAATAAGCATGTTGTAGGTTTAGATGTTGCAATAAGTTTAATTAAATCTTCCTGTTTTATACGTGAGAAACACTGTAGCTTTTCTCTTGGGGCGATGGTTGGTACTAATTCATAGGACAGATTTGGAGGTTGAGTTTTCACTACTTTGTATCGAATGTTTTCGATTTTACCTGTAAAAAATTTTATGAATTCATTGCTACCAAGGTGCGGTGGAATAACCAGGTCAGCTGATGTTTGTTTATTTGTTAATTTAGCAACTGTGCTAAATAGAAACATTGGATTTTTTTGTTAGTTTCTATGAGGTTTCGGAGGTGCTCAGCCTTTGCTGCTTTTAGTGCCTTTTTATAACAGTTTGCACTCTCTTTCCACATAATTTTAAAGACCTCTAATTGGGTTTGTTTCCATTTGCGCTCCAGTTTACGTGTTTCTCTTTTAAGGGCGCGAGTGGTGCTATTGTACCATGGTGCTACGTTTTTCTCATTAATCTTTTTTGACTTCATAGGTGCGACAGCTTCTAATGTATTAGAAAAAATAGTGCACAATTTGCTGGTCATGTCATCGAGCGATTCTGTATTTATTGGTATGAAGTCAGATCTGGCAAACTCTTTGCGAAACTATCTTTAGTAGTCGTGGTAATTGTTCTACCCTGACGATAACGAGTTAAACGGCTGATTTCTGCAGTGCGCAGTGTACATGTTATAAGATAGTGATCGGTGACATCGTCGCTTTGAGGTATAATATCTATATTGGTTAGATCGGCTCTGTGAGATATAATCAAGTCTAGTGTATGATTAAATCGATGAGTGGGTCCATTGATGTGTTGTGTAACTCCAAAAGAGTGTAGTAGCTCTGTAAACACCACTGCTAATGCATCGTTAGCACTATCTACATGGATATTAAAATCTCAGACAATTAGTACATTATCAACGTTAACCAATAGGTCAGACAAGAAGTCTGCGAACTCTTTCAGAAAATCGGTGTAGGGCCCAGGGGGTCTATACACAGTAGCCAATGTAAGAGAAAGCAATGGTTTTTTACTTTTGTTTGGAACAATTATGTTCAACGCAAGCACTTCAAATGATTTAAATTTATGCTCTGTTCTCTGAGTTAACTCAACTCAACTCAACTTTATTTATATAGCGCATTTTAAAATATTCATTGCTACAAAGCAGCTGTACATGAGACATATTGACTATAAGCAAAACAATTAAAGTTGTACCTGTAAAAACAAGAAAAACAAGGAAACACAGAAGACAGACAAACCCACATACAAAACACTCCACACACACAATATGCACACGTGCACACGTACTAACACACATAGACATAGATACACACACAAGGACGTGCATACACACGGATGCGCATGCGCACACACACACACACACGTACACAGACAAGTACGCACACACACAGACACGCATGCACGCACGCACACAGACACGCATGCACAGTGACAGCACACATTTTAGATAAAGGAGAGATAAAGGAGAGAGAAAGAAGCACAGCTCAAATATAACATAAATTCCTATATGCAATATTATTAAGTAAAACTTTAAAATTCTAAAGCAGCCCCCCCGGCCAGGCAAATAGTGCAAAAAAACAGTATGCAAACGGTGGCGAGGAACCCAAAACTCTAATTGAGAAAAAAAAAAACAGGAGAACCCAGGCCCAACCAGGGGATTCCAGTTCCCCTCTGGCAAAAGCTGCTGCCTCTGCACACGCTCGACAGAGCTTGCACAACAAGGCTAAATAAAAATAAATAAACTTACTAATAAGGTAAATTATAGTTTTAAGATTATCATTAAGAATCTAATAGCATTTTAAATTTTGTGGTGAAGACGTGTCAAGTGACCGCGTCCTTCTTTAACCAGCTCTATCATCTCAGCTCTTGTCAGGTCACCGCTTTCCATTCTCTGCTCTACCATCAGGTCTGGCCATGAACTGCATCCTGCTAACTGTGGTAACCTTGGAACAATGAGACAAGACTGGCTGAGAGTAGAGTACTGTTCTGCACTCTTTGATGCAACAAGTACATCAGTTGTGTTAATGGTTCAGGATGATATAACTAATGCAACCTAAACCCTCAGAGGATTTATATTATGGAAGTGTAGTGTATGCAAGATTAAAAAGATGCGTCTTTAGTCTAGATTTAAACTGACAGAATGTGTCTGCCTCCCGGACAGTGCAGGGAAGACTATTCCAAAGTTTAGGCGCTAAATAGGAAAAGGATCTACCACCTGCACTTGATTTTGAAATTCTAGGTTAACCGAGTACAGGAAGTAAGTCTCTAAAGATTGTTGCGACACCTCCATCTCGACCAACCGGACGTGGCTCATGCATATAACAGTAGCATGGTGGGGTAGACTCATTTAGACCGAAATAATCATTTGGTTTAAGCCATGTTTCGGTAAGGCAGAGTATGTCAAAACTGTTGTCTGTGATCATTTCATATTGTTAGTTTTGTTCATTTATTTTTTCTCTGACTTTTACCTAAGTTATTATTTTGTTTTATTATTCTGGGGACAGATACGGTCTCTATGCATTTGGAAGCAATAACATTTTTAACAGTTGAGTGGGAGGAACACAGACTATGGTTAAAGTTTTGACTTACCGGCAGAGGTGGGTAGTAACGCGCTACATTTACTTCGTTACATTTACTTGAGTAACATTTTGGAAAATATGTACTTTTTAAGTAAAATTAAAAGTGTGTACTTTTACTCTTACTTGAGTAAATTTCTAATAGAAAATTCGTTACATAACTTACATTGGACGTTCCTTCGTTCCTTCATTTTAAAATATGCTTTTTAAAACGCGTTGTTTATTTCAAGGTTGTTGTCTCTTTTTACGGGCGTTCCCGAGTGATCGATTCTTTTGAGTCGATTCTTTTGAAAGCATTAATTGAACAATGGGCAAAACCATTTGAATAGGCTAATGAATCAGTTCAAATGATTTGTTCAGTTCGCAGCACGATCTGAATCATCTGAAGCAGGATTACTCACTCCTCGTGGCGCAAAATTTAAGAACACGCAGAACACAAAGAGCGTTGGATGAAGTGGATATTAATCTATATCTATACAATCAAAACTGCAAATGTGTCATATTGTTTGCCAACAATGATAAATGCCCACCATATGCGCGCACCCGTGCGACCTGTTCGTCAGATACCGCAACATGCGCGTTACCTGTCAGACACAGATACGTGGGCCTGCAGAAATATACATTTGAAGAACAGAAGGAAGAAAACTTGTTGATGGGTGTGTGGTTCACTGTTTACTGTTTGTTTACAAGTAAGAGCGTTTCACAACACACACGTGACACAGCACGAGAAAACATGAGCTTTGTTCAAAAATGTGTATTTCATTTAAGAGAGCACTGCAGATGTTCTAGATCATCTTAGGAAATGCTCTGAGTTTAGTTCATGCTTTAGTTTGACATGGTCTATTATTCTAAATAAGTTGTGTAAACTACATTGACATCAGGACTAGATGAAATTTACAGACATGCTTGTCTCTTCTGTGTTTGTCTATTCTTTAGTCTCTATAGTATATTGCAAAGATATCTGCTTATGATAATTAAAAATATTGATTAAAATGTAATATTAAAATATTGGCGTTAATATTAATTATATGTAGTAGGCCTATATAATCAGATACAAAGTAACTAAGTAACTAGCTACATGAGTAGTTTTTTCATTGCATACTTTTTTACTTTAACTCAAGTAAATTTTAAAATAGTGACTTTTACTTTTACTTGAGTAACAATTTCTCTAGTTACTTGTACTTTTACTTGAGTAAAGATTTTGGCTACTCTACCCACCTCTGCTTACCGGTGGGAAATCTCACCCTACCTGAACACCAGCAGGAATGGAAAGGGAATGCCAGGGAAAGAACTCAGAATCAACCGGACATCACTGCGCCTATCAAAATAAGAGTGCTTAAATAGTATGCTGCTTACACCTCATTGGTTTGCCAATCTGACTCAACCTGGGACCAACAGCAGGTTATTCAACCTGCCACATTCTACCCCCTATTTTTCTTAATCGGTGCCCAACGATGACCCAATGACCCATAGCCCTTAAACTACCTCGGTCCCGTGTGCCACGGCCTATACCAAGCAGAGATCCCATTAGAACTGGAACCTGGTGTTGTAGCAGCTCTCATGCCCCCCTCAACGGCATGTGGTAGATGATGCAAATTTGAATGGTGGCCCACAGTGGCCTGCCCTGTTCTCCTCAACTGGACACCGTCCATACTTGACTGGTCCCCCGGCAAACTGACGGGCCCCAGTGGTACACCTGGTACAGAACCATAAATCTCACGATTCCCCACAACCAGGCTTTTCCCATCAGAACCCACCGGCCTACTCTGTGAGTTAGAAACACCCAAAGGGACCGGCACCTGGGAGACTGGCCCCAAACCTGCAGGGGGGTTCCAGGCACCAACCTAAACAGATCTACATCTTCTGACGAAACCTTTACTGAGGGTGCCTAACCCTCCAAAACAGGGGGATCTAACGAGACCGAAACCGGAGAGCCCTTCCGGATGAACGCATTTGACCCTTCCCAAATCATCCACTGGCGCAATGGTGTATACCGCCCCACCCTCCTTTCACAACCTGATACACCACCGGACTCCATAGGTCCTGACCCCTAGCACTAAACTGACGCAAGAAAACTAGCTGGCCCTCTTCCAGTGGTGCATCACAGACATGTGCATCATGTCGTGCCTTTTGGCGACCAGCAGCAGTTTCCAGTCGCCCCCGGGCCCTCTCTCATGCACGCTAGCAACCCCAACCTCCTGGACTCTACCCAAAAGGAAGTCCACCGGGGGTCTTGGCTTTTGCCCGAACATTAAAAGATACTGAAATTCACCAATAGCCTGATGGGGGGTAGTGTTATAACAGAAAAGTACTTGTGGAAGACATGAGGCCCAATCCATCTTCCTGGACACAGGCAGGGTACGCAAAAGGTTGTGCAAGGTCCTATTAAAGCGTTTGCACTGCCCATTCCCCGCCGGATGATAGGGAGTAGTGCGAGACTTTTCTACCTCATATAGTGCACAAAGCTGCTGTTCTAGAGAGGACTTCTGCTGATCAGAAAGGATCCAACTAAATCCTTTCAATCGTTCAATATATTCACCACTTAATGCCTTTCGAAGATTACCACCCCATCGTCCGTTAACCCAATATTACTAGAGATAGCTTCGAAATTCCCTATGGGTAACACTTTCTTTAAAACCTTACACACATTTTTTGAATTCTCAGCCTTTCCCTTTAGCTGCTCAATATAATTTCTCTTAGCTGTTTTTATCCCTTTTGTATCGAATTACTAAAGATTTTATATTCATAATAATCACTTTCCTTTGACTTCCTATATTTGGAAAATGCCCTATTTCTCTTTTAATCACGTCAATTATTATCTGATTCATCCATGGACTTGTCCTTTGTTTGATTCTCGTCTCTATGAAAGGAGCTACTCTGTCAACTACCTTTAAAAATTCAACTTTAAATTGTTCCCAAGCCTCTTCTAATCCTTTGAATATTCCCCCAATTAATTGTTTTGAGCCGTATCTTAAAATGAGATGATTTTGAATCTATATTGTAATACTGTAACATCCTTAGTCTAACAGTTTTGTGTTCTGTATATTTGGGTTTGTATCTCTTACGTGTACAAAAAATGATATTGGGGTCACTAATACCATATTCCAACACTCCTTCCCGAACAATGTTATTTTTATCCCAAACTCTGGTGGATTGATTAATAATCTGAGAAAGATTCAATTGTTTACATATTAACCTCAAAGCATCATAATCCTTTCCAGTTTTATTACTAACATCTGTATAAAAATCCCCCATGATTATACATTCCCTAGTCATTGATCCGTTTAGAGTACTCATCACATTTTCAAACAAATCACGATAATAAACAGCTGGCTGATGTTTGCATTTGTTGACATGACATGGTTAGATTCAATTGGGTGTCCACTTTAGAGATAATCACCATATTTATAATTAAACCATTATATTTATATTATATTATATTAATCCTAAAATGTAAGAAAATATAATGTATTGTTATACTGTAAATCTACATTAAATTATTATGAGATATCCAATGGTTTTAAAATCTTTACTTTTTAAAAAATATATATTTTTATCATTTTTCTTTGTTTTTTTATATATTGTGATATTAACATATTTTAATGACAGTAAATTATTGAACAAAAACGAATTTTTTATTAATATAAATAAACAAAAAATAGTACAAACTTTGTTAAAGTGATTGTATTTACTTAAACATTATTAAAACCATATTATTATTTGATCTAAAGAATTTGTATCAATACTGTTTGCCTTTTACCCATGCTGGTAAAGTTCGCGAAATATTGTGTTGTCAGTGCCTGGTTGTGGAAGAACACAGTCGCTGCACAACCTTCCTTCGGATTCCGACATTAGTAATGTGTGGTTGAAGTTTATTTTTAAAGAGGTTCCAGCTCTCGTGGGTAAAACATTACCGCGGATTCCTTTGTGAACAAGGCAAAGGTTGACGATGGATTTGCGGAGAGACTAAAATTAAAAGGCAGTGCTGTGCCGTCAATATTGGATCCGATAGGAATGGCGCAGCAATCTTATGTGAGTATAACATATTTGATCTATGCGTCACTATGGATTGTTAGCGATCGCTACGTCTCTAACCAAATTCAAAGAAGGCTCCAACTAAGTTTACTGCGCAAACTGCTATCCAATCATAGCACTGGGCGTTTACTTCGAGTCTTCATGGCCCATTCAAACCGATCGTTTGTCAAGCCGGCCTCAAAACCCGGTAGAAAATAGCCTATTACTTATTGATTTTGATGTTTTTGAATGTAAAAACCACGCGGACATCATAAGTAAACCTGTTCAAGCCCAGTTCATCACACCTTTAAAGTGTGCCTTTAGCCCTCTTTTACCCTATCACTATAACCTGTAGTGATACAAAATTAGTATTTCTGATACAATACACCTCTTGCTAAATTAAAGACATGCGGTAAAATGACAGCTGTAAAATATAATTCTGTTTAACGTTGCTTACAGTTTCACATACTATTTTAACTGTGCATTGTTCTTTTCCAAACAGAGCACCAGTATAATTTACGAAATAAACATGCTTATTAATCTGAAACTTAAAAGTGTATTAAAAATAGGTTCTGTGTAAACAGGTTAATTTAACAGTTCTTGTCTTTAAACCATACATCCATTATTTAATAATACATATTTATACAGTATTTACAACATACGCCAAGCTATGTTGTTAGTTATTTTATTTGTGCAAATGTTGCAGAGGTTTTGTGTAACAAAGGATACATTTCAGCATTCATAAATAACATTCAGATTGCATATTTCAAGACAAAACCTGGATAAAAATACACTACACGTATTCCTGTTCTCATTAAAATATCTTAAGATCCACGCAACAGCACAAAAGTCATAAAAAATAATTCTCTGTTCATCAGTAGAGTATTGCTGCATTAAGGGTTAGTGCATTTAGAGAGTTTAAATAACTAATAGACAGCCGGTCAGAAACACCATGTGAATAAGAACAGCAGGCATATCAAGCTGAGATTAACCATAGACAGCACAGTTATGAGAGTAATCAATATCCTCAACATGGTGATCAAATGGTGGGGACAAGGTCATCAATATTTGCAGGACTTATCAAACATTATCACGTTTTAAACGCAATTTGTTACAATATCATGCTGGAGACCTTTGGAAACAAAGGGCAATTGTGGAAACTATGAAAAGATATTTTTCCAGGCATGCTCTAGTTTTTTTTGTGGGTAAAGAATACTGGCTCTTGTTTGTTGAAGCTTGGCCAATGTATCCTTAGTGATTTAAAATGTAGAAGAAATTGACCCCAAGAAATGGAGTTCATTTCCCCCCTCATGTCACGTTTCTTCGTTCTGTTATTGCTGTTCCGAAACCGCTCTTTTCAAACATACTGTAATATCAATGACAACTGACCCTCAATTCATTTCTTGAGACCAATAGGCCTTGTTTGTGCTTGAAATGTCATTTACGCAACCTGCAAATAAAAACGTTTTGCCTTTAAACTCAAAGAATGTCTATGCTTCTTCATCCACTGGTAAGCACTTCCAGATTGAAGAATTAATGGTAGTTCGCCACTACATAGTAACAGCATAGAACTTGTCAGTGTATTATAGCTAGAGGTCTGGAATCTTCCAAACTATTATGTTAGTCATCAACCAAAGCCCCCATTTATCCACCAATCTTGTAAAAACAAACTGAGAAAAAAGAACAACATCCACAATGAGGGCAACGTTCCTGGAGTTTGGGTGATCAGTGCACAGACTTGAATTTCACGTCTTTGTTCTTCGAGTCTTTATGCCCTTTGTAGCTTTGGAGGGGTCTTGGAGAGGAAGACTTGTTGGCTGGGTTGTGGGAGTGAGAAATAGCATGTTTCCCATTGGATCTGTGGTGAGAATGATGTTTGTGAGGAGGGTTGCTTGATGGGCGTCCTCCAGTGACCTTAGGGGGATGCGAGGCAGGAGATGAAGAAAACTCTGGTAGTGGGTCTAGCACAGATAACACTGCTTGGGGCTTGGCTTGTGGACAGGAGCTTGTGAGGAGCGGAGAGCGAGAGGCAGTTTCCAGCAGACCTTTAGTACCCTCCGTGCACTGTAGTGATGACAAAGACAAAAAGGGAAGATGGAAGCAGATTCCAGTCAGATGATGAAACAAAAAGCAAAACTCTTACGGTACAAGTCAGTAAAAAAGTAAAATCTAAGTAAAAAAGAGCGGTAAGCAACAGCCATTAAGAAAGCACCTACAGTATGATGAGGCATGCAGATGTCATAGTACATAGTCCATACATAGTACATAGTACATACATACAAGTGTTATTTTCTGCTATATAAAACTTTTTAGACGAGAATCAATATAGAATCAGTACCACAAACAAAGGGTTACAGTTCATCCAAAATAAAACAAACAAGTGATGGTTGTCATTAAATTTACTCACCCTCATGTCATTTCAGAAACATGACTCAATGGAACACAAAAGCTTCTATTAAAATTTTAATTTCTATAGGATGAAAATGTGACTTACCATATTGCCATTCTCACCTCTACACTACTGTCAATTAATCAAGAAAGTAAACTGTCACATAATTAAAAATAAGCTTGGACTACTAAAACAGCACTTAAGCCATTAGCTATTATAAGGCTTCCCCCGTCATAGGAATATACTAGGGATGCAACAATACAGCTCACCCACGGTTCAATATGAACGTCTCAGGTTACGACTGTAACCGTAGTTACCTGAGATAGGGAACAAGACACAGCGTCAAGGAATGACTCTATGGGGAACGCCAGCAGCGTGACGCATCTGAAATTATTGTGTGAAACTAAATGCGTAATCTATCGTCGCGCAGCGAATTATAGTCTACAGCTCGCAGCGATGAAGTCACAGTGATGTCACAAGTGATGCAGTACCGGAAAGGTATAAATAGGAAGCGGATGCAATGCAAATAAGCTTCTGCAAAAAATTTAAGCAAATGCTCCAGGCACAAGGAGTTATGGCAAGGAGACGCAGTTTCTCATTCCATATCTCAGGGAACTACGGTTACAGTCATAACCTGAGATGTTCCCTTTCGAGGGAACTCTACACTGCGTCAAGGAATGACTCTATGGGGAACGGAATGACTCTATGGGGAACGAAATGCCCACTACGCCATACTGAATTGTGTCTGTCCAAGTGTGAAGGTGTCCACGCACATTTCAGGACAAAAGAACCTGGGATCCAGGTAAGGAAGTTAGGTCCAGACTGTAGTACCTTCTAAATGTATGCGGGGAAGACCAGGCTGCAGCCTCACAAACATCCTGCATAGATGCCCCCGACAGAAGGGCCTGCGAGGAAGCCATAATCTGAGTGGAATGTGCCCTAATTAGCAGAGGTGACGGTATTCCACGCACCTCGTAAAATAAAGAAATTGCCTCTACAATCCATTTGCTAATGGTCTGCTTAGAGGCTGGCTGACCACTACTTCGAGGTCCAAAACAGCTCCAGTGATCTGTTGAATATCTGTGAGAAGATGAAGGCCAGTTGAATAGCCCAGCTTTTAAGAAGGTTCCTCCTGAGGGGAAGCTCCCATGGCTGACCTGCCAGGAGAGTTAGAAGGTCTGAAAACCATACCCGAGCTGGCCACAAAGGGGCTATTAGTAAGAGACTGATACCTTCCTGTCGAACTCTCTTTAGAACTCCTGGGAGTAGAGCGATTGGGGGAAAAGCATACAGACGCCGTCCTGTTCATGTCTGTACCAGTCCCAACGGGGCTGGGCAAGTAAGAGAAATCCACAGAGGGCAATGAGACGTCTCTTGGGATGCAAACAGATAGATTTCGGCTCAACTAAACCTTTCCCACATCTACTCCACCACTTCGGGGTGGAGTCTCCATTCCCCGGGCCTCAGCCCCTGCCTTGACAGAATGTTTGCTCCCACATTCTGGACTCCAGGGATGTACACCGCCCTGAGCAATATAAACTTCTCCTGGGCCCAGAGGAGAACCTGGTGCGCCAGTCTGTAGAGAGGGCGTGACCTCAGGCCCCCTTGATGATTTATGCAAGAGACCACTGTCGTATTGTCTGTTCTGACTAGAACATGATGGCCTCTGAGGACTGGGAGGAAGTACTTCAGTGCTCGTAGTACAGCTAACATCTCCAGGCAATTTATGTGCCAATGGTGATGCTGCTCTCTCCACAGCCCACTGGCTGAGCGACCTTCCACTATTGCCCCCCAACCTGTGAGGGAAGCATCCGTCGTCACTATCTTCCTGTGACATTGCGGCCCCAATTTCAGCCCTTGATTCATAAACCAAGGTTTCTTCCATATAACCAGGGAACGAAGGCATCTGCGTATAACCCTGATCATACGGAATGCTTGACAGTGTAGGTATGAGCTAACTTGATCGTGGACACCGCTGTCAGGATCGATTCGACACGTGCAGGAGACAACTGTGCCTGCATTGTGACCGAATCCCACACTACCCCAAGAAATGTAGTCCTCTGTTGAGGGGTTAAGTTGCTCTTTTTGGCATTGAGCCATAACCCCGACGCTTCATATGGTCGAAGACGAGATCTCGATGTCGAACCGCCATCTCGTGAGACTGTGCTAATATTAGCCAGTCGTCTATGTAATTTAGTATGCGTATCCCTTAAAGTCTCAATGGAGCAAGGGCTGAATCCATGCATTTTGTGATGGTGCGTGGGGAGAGAGCTAGGCCGAATGGAAGAGCTCGATATTGGTAAGCTTTGCCACCGAAAGTGAACCTGAGAAACTTCTGATGTTGAGGAAGGACAGATATGTGGAAGTATGCATCTTTCAGATTTATCGTGGTGAGCCAGTCCTCTGATCTGGTTCTGGCCACAATAATAGGAACAGTGAGCATCTTGAACTTGTAACTCCTGAGAGATTTGTTGAGATGTCTCAGATCTAAAATAGGCCTCAGCCCTCCATCCTTCTTCGGAACTATGAAGTCTGACTCTCGTGGGGGGAAACATACTCTATGGCCACTTTCACCAAGAGAGACAACACTTCCTTTTCTAAAACCCGATCCTTTTCGGAGTCAGCCTCCGAAAAGGATTTTTATGCAGCAGCCTGCCATTTTGTCTCCTGGAAACGGTCAACAACTATGTCGACTGCACCACCAAAGAGGCCTTCAGAGGAGAGAGGTGCATCAAGCAGCACAGTCTTATCTTTCTCCTTAATGCCTGATAGATTTAGCCACAGGTGTCTCTCTGTGGCTACCAGTGCTGACATGGAGCGCCCAACAGCTTGGGCTCTCTCCTTGGTAGCCCAGAGAGTAAGATCTGCTGCTGTCTTCAACTCGTTGAGCAGACCCATATCTATTACATCGCCGCCTTTAATGTCATCCAGCAAGTCGGCCTGGTATGCCTGCAAGAGACCCATGGTGTGCAGGCAAGACCCAGCCCGACCTGAAGCCATATATGCCTTGCCCACCAAATTCGACGTGACTACACGGTTTGGTGGGCAATGTCGGGGATTTCAAAGATGATGCAGATTCCGGTGAAACATAAATTGCCAACATATCTTCCACCTTTGGCATCATGCCATAGCCCCTAATACAATAAAAAAACTAGAGGACGTAGAAGATATACGAGATGAATAAGGCTTTTTCCAAGATTTGGACACCTCTGTATGTAAATCGGGAAAAATGGCAAACCCCGACGTTGAGGCTGTAAACGCTTTTTCAAGAATCGTTCATCTAATTTACTGACAGACTTAACCTCTTGTTGTTCTGTGGGCCAGTCAACGCTAAGTCTGGCTACCGCCCGGTTAACGACCTCTAATAGCTCCTCATATCCAGGGGAAAGAGGAGTTTCATGGGCTCATCTATGTCCCCTGTATGAAAACCAGCACTCGCTAAGTCTTCAGAGCTAGAGCAGTGCATTCGGCTTCTGGATGGGGCGGGAGAAGGTGCAATGCGGGCTCCCGAATCCCTTCCAGAAGTGATGGAACTGGGTGGCTGGGAAAAGGCAGAGGCCATCTCAGCACCCTCATTAACATCCATCTGCGAGCCCCACGAACGGAGACACCGCACCGTCTCGGCAATGGCAGGCTGTCGTGGACAGATTTCCAAGGTCTGCGACAAAACAATAGGTTACTATCGTAACCCCGGTTCTCTGAAACATCGAGTGGAGAGATCCACCTATGGGAAGGGCATCCGTACCCGACCTCTGCAGAAGCATCCAATTGCACCAAGTCTGGCTTTAACAGACAGGAGCGCGTGCCCTATGCCAGGTGAGGACACGCCCCCTCACCAAATGCATAAAGGCACCTGCACGCGCTACCTTTCCTCAGTGAGCATATTAGCTTCTCGTACAGCAAGCGGGGAACACTTGGTGGATCTCTCCACTCAATGTTTCAGAGAACCGGGGTTACGATAGTAACCTATTGTTCTCTATCATCATCTCGTTTTGAGATCCACCTATGGGAGAACTGGACAGCTCCCCTGTTGCCCAATACACTCACAGCGAGGCTCTGAAAGCCAGAGGACGGTCACCTGAAAAGGCGGTGCATGACACGTCACAATATAACAACCCACATGGGCAGTGAGATATCCCAGTAAATGTATGGATGACATGTGGAAACATGCATACATAAACAAACCTGACAACGCACACAGATATGAACTTATGGTTTCAGGTGGGGAAAAAAAGAACATTGTAGTGACATGTATAAGCCGGGCTTATGTATAAGCCCTGACTAAAGGAGGGACATAGAGTAAGGCTATGAAGAGCCAACCCCCGCTACAGATTGAGCTACCAGTGTCCTGGTAACATCCAGCCGGTAGTATCTGACAAATGAATGGGAAGGAGCCCAACTTGCAGCAGCACAAATGTCCTGCAGTGAAACTCCCCTAAGCAGAGCCCAAGAGGCAGCCATGCCTGGATATCGCTTCCACAAGCCAACGAGAGAGGTGTTCTTTGGAAATGGGGTTCCCCATGTGTGGTGGAGTCCAGGAAATTAAGAGCTGATTGCTCTTTTAAAAACATTTTTCCTGACAAAGTAAACCCGCAGGATACACACAGGACACAGAGCATTTAACCTCTCATCCTCTCATCCTCCACAGAGGAAAAAGGAGGTGGGTGGAAAGCGGATAGCTCAATCACCTCACATGTCACAGCTGGGAAGCATTAGGCCTAAAGGCCTGGTTAGACCAAACTCAACTCAACTTAACTCAACTCAACTCAACTCAACTCAACTTTATTTATATAGTGCTTTTTACAATTTTCATTGTTACAAAGCAGCTGTACATAAGACATATTGACTATAAGCAAAACAATTAAAGTTGTACCTGTAAAAACAAGAAAAATTTTTTTATACTGAAGACAGACATACCCACATACAAAACACTCCACACACACAATATGCACACGTAATAACACACATAGACATAGACACACACACACGGATGCACACGCACACACACACGTACACAGACAAGTACGCACACACACAGACACACACACGCGCACACACACGCACACGCACGCACACACGCACAGTGAGAGCACACATTTAAGATAAAGGAGAGAGAAGCACAGGTCAAATATAACAGACTAAAAATTCCTATATGCAATATTAATTAAGTAAAACTTAAAAATTCTAATTCAAACCCCCCGGCCAGTGCAAAAGAACAGTATGCAAATGAAAAGAAAACTGTATCTCTACCGAGATAGAATTTAGTGCACGAGGAAAAAACAGAGAGTACATAAAAAACACTGACTCAGATGCAATGCTGTGTTGAAAGACAGATGTTGAGAGAAATGTCTCCCAAAGGCTCTATAGGCTGTGTGGCAAAGCCTCCAGCACCATGACGAGGTCTCACTCTGGCACAGCTTAAATAGGCACAGGAAGGAAACAGCGAGCATCCTTCATGAACCTGCAAATGAGAGGGTTTTGCCCTACCAATGTGCCATCGAATTCGACATGATACGCAGCGATAGCTGCTAAATAGACCTTAATAGAATTAAAAGCAATAACACGTCAGGGTGTAGCCCCAATGTGTGTCAGATCACCCTCTCACGGGCCAGGCCCAGAGAGCCACCCTGACTGGGTGGGGGTGGTAAATTTCCCATTTGCCTGGGACAGGGGGTCCGTGCGTAATGGGGGGACCATGGCTGAGCATACATCAGAGGAATAAACTCCAGCAACCGTGGTGTTTTGGGCCACCACGGTGCTATTAGAAATAGAGTCAGGTTCTGATCTCTTACTCTGGCCAGAGTAGGCGTTATCAGGCAGAGAGGAGGGAACGCATAGAGCAGCACTTAAGGCCATGGTTGGGCTAGTGCGTCCTCATCCCGTAGTGAGAAGAACATAGGACAATGGGCATTGTTATGTGAGGTGAAGAGATCTACGGCTGCTTGGCCGAATCTCTGCCACAGAAGACCCACTGCCTCAGGGTGGAGGCGCCAGTCTCCATCGAGTGGGTTCCCCATCAATATAAAGTCTGTGCCCCTGTTCAGAATGCCCGGAAAATGGGTGGCTCGTTAAGACAGAAAAAGCCACCTGCTCCACACTAACAGCTTGCGAGCACTGTGACAGAGCGACCGAGATCGTGTAAAGGGCCGAGATGAAGAGAAAAGAACCACTTCATGAACCCCCAAATTCTCAGAAAGCCCAGAGGCAAAACTTGAATATCTGATGCCAAAAGACCCCGTAATCTGGGACGAGTGTGATATTGCACCCTCGCTCCCTCTCTGAAATGTGAAAATCACTTCATTGAGGAGGGAACGCACTCTCGTGTCAGACGTGCACGCATCGTTATTGAATTCAGCTCGAGACCCAAAAATACAACATTCTGGGCTGGAGTGAGATTGCTTTTGCTCTTGTTCACTCTGAAGCTGAGTGATGTGATGCAAGCAAGCACACGATGCACGTATATCACCACTTTTTCTGTGGAATCGGCTATGATCATCCAATTCTCTATATATGTGATGATTCTCAGACCCTCTATTCTGAGCGGTGATAGCCCCGCCTCTGCACGTAGACACACAGAGCCCGAAAGAAGGAACTGTGAATTCGTAACATATGCCTTGGTAGGCGAAACGAAGGAATTTCCTGTTTGGAGGATAGATGCTTATGTGGATAAAAGCATCCTTCAGATCGATTAATGTCAACCAGTCGTTCTGATGAATTGAGCGAGAGAGAGCGGCATGTGTTAACATTCTGAAATTGTATTTCCTTAAAAGTTTGTAAAAGAGTAGGGGTGTATCCCTTGTGTCCAGGCCAAACTCCCTCCATTGGCCCTTAGCAATCATGGCCGCCTAATATTCCCCATCCACTAAATTGGCTTTATATCTCTCTCTTCTCCACCTATAGCTGGTGTGGTAAGCACACTGGCGCCATTGCATCATCCAACTGGTAGTGAGTGAGGAGAAACCCCTGGTACAATTGTAAAGCACTTTGGGTGTACAGTAGTACATACAGTATTATAGTATTATAGAGTGCTATATAAATAATTATTTCATACATTTTAGTCATCAATCAAGATATAGTGGAGGACCAAACAAACCAACATATGAATATTGGCAGCATTTGAATGGGTTTTGGATTTGAAACCAAAGATTTACAATGTGATTGTTCAACACAGTTGTTTTATCATTTCAGAACACTTAATGCATGGGTGACTATTTATTGTGTGTTTTCTGTCCTTGTTAGAGCTTGACATTACCTGTTCACTAAAAGGTTTATGCATTAGACAGATCTAAAAACAACATGGGCGAGTAATTGAATGTTTTGTTCATTTTAGGTTAACTATACCTTTACACTATTGACTCTAAATTCTATGACAGACAAAATCAAGAAAACAAAGCTCAAAACATATCAATTGTTATATACATTTTAAAAAATCAGCATACGATATGCCCCTACACCCATTCTGCCCACTCATAACTATTTAAAGAGATCAGCAAACATTGTGCATGGTCACTGTAATTCTGGCATGGCAGAAGCAAAGGTACAGCCAGGCAGCATGCAAACATGCCCAAAACACTTGCCTAGGGTCTTACCAACCTCCCTATAATCCCTGCCTTTGTCCACTGAACCATCAGCTGGAACCAGACAGGGCAAATTCCAGGCAATCGTTTTCCTAGACACACATGAGCACAACCACAGAGTTCAAGGGTTAATGTGCTGGGCTAGTGAGTGTGTGTCCTAATTTACAGATGCTTAAAGGGACAGTACTTGCATGCCGGGAAAATGGACAGTAAAGATCTGGGGTCTCATTTTTAAATGTTGCATACGCACAAAACGGGGCTGGAAACGTGCGTATGGCACTTTCCACGCAAAGGTTGTGATCTATTAAAATCAAACTTGACGGTGTCATGGCTCTGCTTCATTTAGTTATGTTTTTCTTGGTACTGTAGCAGAGTCATGACAAAGTCTTTGGTTAGGTGTGGAGAGAAACATATTATTATTCTTTTGACAATAATATGCGTTCTCTCCAGTGTCTCGTCTCTGTTCCCGCCATCTCGTTTCCTTGTTATCTTTCCCTGAGTGTTTCATTACCCACACCTGCCCCATGTCGTTATCCCTCGTTTGTCTTACCCTATATAATACCCTCATGTTTCATTGTCCTGTGTTCGGTCATTGTAAGTGTGTATGCAGTTCGTATTGTGCTCGTCCAGTGTTTACCTGTGCCATATGCTCGTGTTCCTGTTGATGATGTTCTGTCTTGTTTCAGTAAGTGTTGAGTTCAGTTCATGTGTAGTGTTTGGTTAGTTTAGTGTTTAGTTAGTCTTTGTTTCTGTTTACCTGTGATTATTGTTTTACCCCCCCGTGGGTCCTTGTTTTGTGTTTCTGTAATAAATACAGTTTTTGTTAACCCCTTCACTGCCTGCCTGCTATTGGGTTCTTTCTGCCAATTCCGTGACAGACGGGAGGATGTGCGCACCTGTAAGTAAACTCTGACCCATGCGTACGCACATTCTGGAGACAAGGGGCGACACATGGTGAGTTAGTGAACTCAAGTTAGGCTGCATAAAGTAAGTGATTATAAGCATTAATGCCTCACACACATTATATCTAGTTTAGTTTATTTGCGCTTGTATTGAGTGAAAATTGTTTCATGCACCTTCTTGTAAAATCAAACTCAAATCTTTGAGTTAGAAATTTTTTTGAAATCTAAATATTCAATCTGCGCTGTCTCACCATCACACTACGAGCGCATGAGGAGATGATCCAACTGCATGGAATACAGGACAGCATCACAAAACTGCAGAACGCAGTGTAAATAAATAACTATATATATTTCCTTAAATACTGTGCATAATCATCAAATGTCAAAGTCTAGAAATACAGCCATTAAGTATGTCTTCAAATTTTATCTCAGGGGAAGGACACCACTAATTAATTATGTGTTTTTAATGAGGTGTTAATAATCAGTCTAAATGCTGTAGACATATAAATGCTACAGAGACCTTTTATTTGGCTTTAATATAATTATAATCATAATTATAACAATTATTAATTTGTAAATTGCAGTGAATCTCGTGTGTGGCCATATGTGATTTCGTTGCGGAGATAAAGGATGGGATCAGGGGTTTTACATAATTTTTTGTTATTTTCCTATGGCATCTAATAGCGGTTGGACCCGGAAACGGTATATGTGCATTATGGTGCGTGAGGTCAGGCTTAACAAGCGGATTGGATGCCAGGCTTATTAATATATACGAATCAGCATTCATGAGGTGCTTTGCATTGACTATTTATGGGGAAAAATGGGCGTTTACAGGGCGGGATGTGAGGCTCATTCACGTATGCACACCGGCAGGTGATCCGTGTTTTACAAAGCGAATAGGTGTGCTGTTTTTGGCTTTCGAACGCACATACACTTTTAGTAAGGATCCTACGCACAGTTTTATGAATGAGACCCTGGCCCTTTGAGCAAGGCAGTAAAAAAGGCAGTAAGGCACTAAGGCAGTAAAAGACCAATTTACATGCAGCAGAAGAATTCTGGGGTATAGTATGAAAAATATTTTTTTCCATCAAAATGCATTGTGGACATACAATTGCAAGTATGCAAAATATGCTGAAAATGTAAAAAATGTGTTTGGAAAATTTTCAGGTTTTAAAAAGTACATACTGTAATACATACAGATTAGGGATTTCAACCCATTCATTCATAACTAAAATCCCTTAGGGAAATAATTGTTTCACCACTACCCCAGCAAACATGCCCGTGTGGGCCCACTGTGGGTTTACTGTGGGACCGTGTGGGCAGGGCAAACCCACACCAAACCCCAAGTGGGTCCCGCATGGGTTAACCCATGTAGGGCCCACGTGGCTTTGCCCGTTTGGGCCCCAATGGGGGTTTTCTGTGGGCCAGCCCACTGTGTGTTTGCCCACAGAAAAACCCTGATTTTGCCCTTTTGGGCGCCCATGATGGTTGTTAGTGGGTGAACCCAGTGTTGGCACAGCATCTTGGCAAAACACAATAAATTAAAGAAATATGGCTTTATTTTAAAGCAATCAAAATTACCTAATTACAAAGATGTTCATATTTAGCTTTTACCATTTCTATTTTTTAATATACATCAAAGGAAACAATTAAATGGTTTTAGTGGTCAATTAAATAAGTATAACTATTAAAAAATCATCAAATCTTTACATAAAATATCAAAGTTTTGAAAACAACACTTAACACAATTAGAAAAATATTTTTTCTGCCATCACAAATGCATTAATTTTACGACAATTCTAACATTTAAAATATAGACATTTAAAAAATAACTTTTTAATATGAAACAAAGCACTAGTAGGTGGCGACAGGTCACTGTTCCCACTCTGGAGGGCTGAACTCTCTTTATACTTTTTATATAAGGTAATATAGAGATAACAACCAGCTACTTATTGATATGGCATTCACATGCGACGTGAGCTTATAACAATATTCTCCTATATTACAAAACTTGGACCGAGTTTTCAGCACTATACACGATTTATGATAAATAAACAATTGTTTTTTTTATTAATTAGTGTTCGTGTAATAAAATAAAAATGTAAATTAATAAAAAAATACAATCAAATAATAAAATGTTTTAAAAAATAAACCCAGAAGTGCTTCTGGCCCAGGCAGCATTGTTGTTTACGTCTTTGAGGCGGCAAGCGCGAGCCCAGCGGACATTCTGTGGACACGTCGCCTCTGATTTGTTCTGTGGTCAAGTACTCTTTTAATCTATTTTATTATAATTTTAAAACGTATTACACCCATACAAAAACCATTGACAATCAGACGTATTAAGAAAATCCTGAATTACTGAAAAATGACACATAGTTTGAGCAAACAGTTCTTTACCTCAGGTGTGACAATTTTAACTGCATAAGGGACACTTAAAACCCAATCAATTATCATTAAATGGACGGGCTGTATTTTCCAGTAAATCTTCACTGTTCACAGGATTGTGAACTTAACAATTATTACCGTTAATGTAACATTACTGGGGGGGCCTCATTTGTACGTTTGCGCTAATGGACGGAACCAAATCCCCGGGGCACCATACCGTACATGCAACACTCCGTTCCGCCCACCTCATGTTTGTACCGGTTGTACCTGGATCACATCATAGGTGTTCCCTTTCGAGAGAGGTCTCTCTACATTGTGTGAAACACTAGGGGAATCCCCTTCTCCAACCTTTACTGAATCCTTATTGAAAAAAGCCAGTGAAAATAAAATGTGCTGATAAAATGCGCCGCCCCTATATAACTCGCCGTCTGGACCGCATTCCTCAGAATCTTTCTCCTTCACTCACCTTTTGCATGCTGTTGAGGATACGCTTCAGAGAAGAGGAATTCATCAGATCTTTCTGCTCGTGTGTTCCGGTATGCCGATATGCAATTTATGTTCGGGGCCCAACGATGAAGAGAGCCTCCGTCCCGCTGATGAAGCTATGGAGATGATCCGGTTTGGCGCTTCGGGAGATGAAGACGAGCTCATGTCGCTGGCGGCTTCGGACAGGGATCTGTCGGGGTCAGAGGAGCTAGCGACGTCGGAGAAGGAGCGGGCGGAGTGGGATGCCCCTCCCGCGCTTCACGAAGAGCTCGTCCGTGTTCTCACCAGGGCCGTACAAGACCTTGGCCTCGAGTGGAACTCCCCCGACGAGCCAGTGAGGAGTAAGCTGGACACGTAGTTTCTTCAGCCGGGCCGCCGCCCAGAAGAAACGAGCGCCTTTTTTCCCAGATGTCCACGAGGAGGTCGTGAAAGCGTGGTCTGCGCCCCAGTCGGCGCGCACCCATGCCTCAGGATCGGCCATTTTCTCCCTGGTGGATGGGGCGGAAACCCGCGGCTATGCGAGCATTCCTGCCATCGAGCAGGCGATTGCGGCGCACCTGGGTCCATCTTCGTCATCGCTGCGATCCGAGGCGGTGCTGCCGTCTAAGCCATGCTGGATGACCGCCCACATAGCAGAGAAGTCGTATGCCGCCTCTGGGGAGGCTGCCTCTGCTCTACACACCATGGCGGTCCTCCAGGTTTTCCAGGCTCAGCTGCTGCGTTCTCTGGATGGGGAAGAACCCAGAAGCGCTCGCGCGCTATGAGCCAGGTACTCCCCGGACGCCCTGCCCAGCTGTCTTCGCGTCACCGATTCTCATCTGCGCGCTCGTCGCAGAGACCGGTGAAGCAGCCCACGCTCGCAGCCCCCTCCACCGCCGCAGCTCCCGAACCAGCGGTTCACCCTAAACAGTGGCGAGACATGCCCAGGAAGCGCCACGACCCGGGGAAGGATCGTCGCCCAAGGGGAGGTTCGGCGTCAGGGCCGAAGCCGAGTTCCTGACGAGTTCGCTGGGAGGAGGAACGTGCTCGACGGGGGACCTCCCGCGAAGAGTCCGGGGTTCTCGTCTGTCCCCCTAGCGGTTGCGGGCGACACAGAGAATGATTTTGTTATGGATGTTGTTGTGTCAAATGTAATAAAAATGCACACATTTTCACAATCAGAGCATCTTCCTCCTCTGATGAACGCAGCAAGCTCGCCGCCTCCGTGCCGCGAGCTGCTGTTGTCTCATCCTGTGCCAAGCTGGTCGCACCCCCGGCTTTACGGCGATGCACCAATCCTGCCTTATGTCCCGTCTCATACTCTAGTTACCACGAGTCAGAGCTCTCTCGGCGGAGCTCGGAGCGGCGGTCGTACGCTGCCGCTGAGTCCACCAACGGCGGTTTCCTCCTCGCGCGGGATAACCCGGAGAGTGCAGAACGAGACGTTGCGTCCCTTGCAGGATTGCAAGGAAGCATGGCATTACATCCCGGGTATCTCGCCCTGGGTGCTGAATATAGTAGAGAATGGCTACTCGCTCCGATTCTAGACCTGAGACCCATCAATCGTGCGCTGTACAAACGCACTTTCAGAATGTTGACAATAAAACAGATCATCGCGCAGACTCGGCCCGGGGACTGGTTTATTTCAGTGGATCTAAAAGATGCATACTTTCATGTTCAAATAGCCCCTCGCCACAGGCGCTTTCTCAGGTTTGCATTTGAGGGCACCGCGTACCAATTCATGGTGCTCCCCTTCGGGCTGGCGTTAGCTCCGCGCACTTTTACAAAGATAGTGGATGCGGCTTTATCCCCTCTGAGAGCGAGCGGTATGCGCATTCTCAATTATTTGGACGATTGGCTAGTTTTAGCCCACTCGCAAGAGATGCTCGATGCCCATGTATGCAGGCTCCTTTCGCACATGAAAGCCTTGGGGCTGTGTGTGAACAGACAGAAGAGCGTGCTTCTCCCCAGACGGTCGATCGTGTATTTGGGAGTGTGCTTAGACTCGATCACCATGCGCGCTCATCTGAGCCCAGAGCGCGTTCAACGTATCACGTCGACCTTGAGCCTTTTCAGTCTGGGACGTCCCGTCTCGCTAAAAGTGTTTCAGAGGCTTCTGGGGCTGATGGCGTCAGCAACCGCAGTGTGCCACCTCGGTTTGTTGTTCATGCGTCCCCTCCAGCTCTGGCTGAGGTCCCGAGTGCCGAGAAATGCTTGGTTAGCGGGGAACGTGAGAGTCACGGTAACACGCGGATGTCTAAACACCCTGAAGCCTTGGCGCAACCCCGACATGTATCGCCGCGGCGTCCAGTTGGGTCCTATCACAGGGCAGAAAGTGGTTATGATAGACGTGTCTCTGACGGGATGGGGAGCCCTGTGCGAAGGCGCCCCAGCCTCGGGCTCCTGGTTGGAGTCAGAGAGACAGTGGCATATCAACCGCTTAGAGTTGAAAGCGGTTTTCTTGGCCCTCAAGTGCTTTCTCCCACAGATCGAGTCGCAACATGTACTGATTCGTATGGACAACACGTCAGTAGTGTCATACATAAATCGACAGGGCAGTGTCCGTTCACGAGCCCTCTTCGAGCAGGCGGTGCAACTCCTCCTTTGGGCCGATCGTCACCTGCTCTCCATCAGGGCGATGCATGTGCCAGGTCAGATGAACTGCGGAGCGGACATGCTGTCGAGGGACGGCCCCCCTCATGGGGAATGGAGGTTGAACGCTCAGTCAGTAAGCTTGATCTGGGATCGGTTCGGAAAAGCGGATGTTGATCTTTTCGCGACGGAGAAGAATACGCTTTGCCCTGTGTTCTTCTCCCTGTCGAGCTCCCCGCTGCAGGGGGACGCGCTCATGAGCCCGTGGCCGAGAGCCAGCCTCTATGCATTTCCACCAGTGAAGATTTTACCGTTGGTGCTACGCAAAATCAGAACAGAGAAAGCTGCCGTGACGTTGATCACCCCAAGATGGACGAATCAGCTGTGGTTTCCCGACCTAATGGAGCTGCTGGCAGCGCCTCCGTGGCCGATTCCGCTGAGGAGGGATCTGCTGACCCAAGCGAGCGGTACAATCTGGCACCCCAACCCCGAATTGTGGCGTCTGTATGTGTGGCGGGTTCACGGGGGCAGGGAACCCTGGGGAGTTTAGCGAGTCATGCTATGGATACTATCACAGAGCCGCAAGCTCCCTCTACGAGGTGCCTTTACGGTTTTAAATGGGTGGTTTTTGTAAAATGGTGCGGGGAAAACGGGCTCGATCCGGAGCTATGCCCCGTATCTGACATTCTAGCCTTTCTGCAGCAGCGCTTGGATGCCGGCAGCTCGCCGTCTACACTGAAAGTTTATGTCGCTGCCATTGCCGCTTTTCACCCTCCGATTAACAGTCGCTCGGTAGGCAAGCATACTTGGGTGGTGAGATTTTTACGGGGCGCGAGACGACTAAACCCCCCTCGCCCTCCTACGGTGCCGCCCTGGGACCTAGCCTTGGTTTTAAAGGCACTTTCACTTCCTCCGTTCGAGCCCTTGCAATCATCGGGACTGCGGGAGCTCTCCCTAAAAACCGTCCTACTGCTTGTGCTTGTGTCTGCTAAGCGTGTAGGGGACATACACGCGCTGTCTATAGATGATGCCTGCATGCGGTTCGGACCTAACGACTGCAGCGTCACGCTCAAACCTAAAGAGGGTTATGTGCCTAAGTCGCTCTCAACACCATTTAGAGCGCAAGTTATATCCTTGTCTGCTTTCTCCCCGGAGCCGCCAGTCTCACAGGATTACGCTCAGCGCGCGCTGTGCCCGGTGCAAGGTTTGAGGATTTACATTGAGCGGTCCTTCAGACAGTCTGACCAGCTGTTCGTTTGCTACGGTGGACCAGCTAAGGGACGTCCCATTTCAAAGCAGCAGTTGTCTCATTGGATAACAGACGCAATAGAGCTGGCATACGCCATTCAGGACTTGGACTGCCCGATCGATCTTAGCTCTACTAGAGCTGTGGCCTCTTCATGGGCTTGGTCGAGAGGGGTGTCTGTTCAGGACATTTGTGCAGCAGAGGGCTGGTCTTCGCAGAATACCTTCGCCAGATTTTACAGGCTGGATGTGTCCTCTCTAGCGGCACAAGTACTGTCTGTTTCGGCACCACCCACAGCTGCCTGTAGCGACTAACGGCTTAGCTATGCTGCGCTCAGCTATGTTGTATAGGCGGTGGGGGAGGTGTAGCGTCTACGCCTATGAACCGGTAGACAACGCTTCCTGCATAGCTTGGATCAGTACGTATTGCGACTTGAGACGGTTATGCGGAATGACAGTATTTGTTTTCACCCTGTTCAATTCCACTCGTCGAGCTACTAGGTGTCCTTCTGCCTCCGGCAGTTCTTATTAGCAGGCGCCCAGCTATTCCGTGCGCTGCTATCTATCACCCATAATATCATTTCTTTGCTGTATGTCCTGCCGCTCTAAACCTAGCGCGGCATCACAGCTCAGTTCACACTAAAAAGTTAGTGGTATGCAAATTTTTGCCAAAACTTAGGACCGATTGGATTGGCTCCCGCTTGCGCGGGATCCAATGGGCTTGATACTCGTGCTCGAGGCTATGCGGCTGAAGGGGGAGGTTTTTCTCTTTATCCTGATCATGCGGGGGAGCGCTAGTTTTCACTCTTTGCTACTCTCACGGCGTGATTTTATTCGGTTCCCCTAGCGTTTCACACAATGTAGAGAGACCTCTCTCAAAAGGGAACGTTTCCGGTTACTGTCGTAACCTCGGTTCCCTGAGAGGATGGAACGAGACATTGCGTAAACCGCCATACTTGAGTGCTCAGATCGTCGCGCTGTAATGTTTCAGTCATAAGATTATAAGGGATTATGAGATGTGCTTAGGCGCACGCCCCTAAGCACAGTCTTGACCGGCATTGGCCAGTTATATTTTATTTTCACTGGCGTTATTCAATAAGGATTCAGTAAAGGTTGGAGAAGGGGGTTCCCCTAGCGTTTCACGCAATGTCTCGTTCCCTCCTCTCAGGGAACCGAGGTTACGACAGTAACCGGAGACGTTTTTGACTTTATGCGTGCCGCACTGACCTATCGGTGTATGACGTAACAGTACCGAGAGCATGCGGAGCAGGCCGCTCTCTCGCGGTACCGTGAATTCATCCGCTGATCAGTCTGTGCAGCACCGCGTGTAGCCGAACAGATCCACCTCACACAACAACAGCTATGCCCAGGAAGAGAAAGCAGTCTGGTGCTGGAAAGCGAAAATCCAAAGACGAATCTCCTGCATCAGTTCAGGTAGGTCCACAAGCCTGTCAAACCACCAACTCATCTGCCTAATGTAATTAAACTATTTTCAATCCAATGTCTCATATAATTTCAGGTATTTTAATGATATTGTGCGTTTTGAACCATGGTAAAGATATCTGTGGTAAAGAGTTGTATGTTAATTGTAGGACTTGTGCATATGGGGTTTTCTCCTTTCTAAATTATAATTTGAAATAACAAAATCTGCCTTATTGTATAAAACCTACCAAGCAACTGTATTAATAACATAATAGAACATAAAAAGCAACGATTGTTTAATTAAACACAGACTGCTTTAATTAATTTACTGTAAGTGATTGTAATAAGTTTAAGGTGCATTAAGTTCTTAGAAAAAATGCTTGGATTTATACTACACGTAACACAAAACATGATCCTATTCCTTGATGCTATAAGTAATTTTTTTACATTATAACTTAGAAATATTTTCTGCATTGTTCATTTATTACAGAGTCAGTTCTGAAATGTGTTACAAAAGATGCAGTGGCAATGTCCAGCACTTCTCTGGAAACCCCCAGAGGCTACACTACAACTGACACACTACTGAAGCAAGACCAGCTTAACAGGTACAGATGCTGCATCATTTATAATTGTTGTTTGTACTCTGTAGATATGCAGTTATAAATCGTCACAATGCATTTTTTATATTTCAGTAAAGTTCTATTCTGACACCCAATGTAGTTGTGTGTTTTTGTATTGTTTTATTTTTAATGGGGAAACCACAAAACAACTTTGCTTAGGGCTTCCATTTGGTCAGCAGCAGCTCTGCATATCTCTCACATACACTGAAAGAGCGAGTGGGAGACAAAAAAAGACTCATGAAAACAACTTTTAGGGTCTTTTTTGTGTTAATTGACATTTGACAGTTGTAAATCAATCTAATAATCTTCCTGCATCTCTGACTTGCCATGCTCATAACTGGTCTAATCAATTTGTACAGCAATGTCTGACCACTGTTTTTCTTTTTTGCTTTTGTTATTCTGTCAGCAGCAGCGCCTATAAATTCACCCCAAAGTTTTTTTTTCAGAGCTACAGTATAAATAATAAAACAAAGTAATTTACTCATTGACTGTGTACTCTTAATGCTGATCCATTAATCTCATTTTAACTCAACCAATGCTCTCTCATTTTCTGATTCAGTTAAACTCTCAGTTCAGCAGCTCCTGGTGCAGTCCTTAAACTCAGTTTCCCCCTTCAAAATGCTGCTTTAGTTCCTGAGTGCCTTAAAGGGATAGTTCACCCAAAAAATGAAACTTCTGTCATCACTTACTCACCCTCTTGTCTTTCAAACCTGTATGACTTCTTTGTTCATTTTTGAGAATGCTGGTACCCATTGACTTGCATTGGATGTGTGTCCATACAATGAAGTCAATAGGTCCCGCTGCTGTTCGGTTAGCAACATTCTTCAAAATATCTGTTCTACAAAAGTAAGAAAGTCATACAGATTTGAAATGACAAGAGGGTGAGTAAATGATAACACAATCTTTATTTTTGGGTGAACCCAAAACTTTCTTACCTTAAAATGTTATAGTACATTGGGAAACTTTTTGGGGTCAATGTGAACAATTCTTGAACAACCCTTGTTTTGTTTTTAGCATGTTATTCAATGTTATTTCTTTAGGCGCTGTGACCAAATGCATCCAGCCCACAGAATGTTAAGCGGACGTCGTAAGGGAAGGGAAGAGTCAGAACTGTAACTAGAGACAAACTTACTGGTGCCCCTCATAGTATTGATTTTTCCTTTTTACAATTCTTTTAAATGTTCTGTGGTTGTGTTTTTGTGTTTACTGCTGTTTTAAAAAGCTGTTATGTGCTGTTTTCCTGCTGTAATAAAACAAATCTCGATATAGTTTGTTATTTTTATTAATAATGTAATTATAATTTTTTGGGCTGTAAATAAATTATTTTAAAATCATGGCCCTCGGTTTATTACTGTTACTTTTTACAAGTGCAGTTGTTCTGCATATGCATCAATAGTAATAGTGTGGTGTTCTGCAGGTATTAAGGCGAACCACTTCCCCCACTCTCACACCGCTTTTCCACCGGGGCTGGGGCTGGTGCTGGAGCCGGTTCTCAGCCGAGGATGGCACCATTCAGAACCGGCTCGTGTTTCCACTGGCAGGGAGCAGAACCCTGTCAATTCCAGTTCATATTTATTTCCATGTACATTTATATTAGGGCTGGGCGATATGGCAAAAAAGTAAACTCGATAGTTTTTTTCTATATTGATCGATAACGATATTTATTTCGATAAATATTTAATTAAAAAACTGTATTTAAAATAATCTATTTTAAATACAGTTTATTAACAAAAGTTAACCTTTAACCAGTTAAAATTAAATTAAATTAATGCACTGTTGCAACACAGAGGATATTAGGCCATAAACAACATGTACCAGTTCATTCAGTCTCATTTTGACTCAATTGACTCATTAAGTAAAAGTGTTCATTCAGTACATTCAACCAATGAAAGGGCGCCGTTACTGTGTACATTCGAACGCTATTGGCTCAGCACCTGCGCACATATACAACACTGCAATAATAGGCTTGTTCGACTTGATGCGGCGCCGCAAGATCCGACAGACGGATGACATCAAAGTACCGCGAGAGCGATTCGAAAAATGATCAAAAGTTTGCTTTCGAATCGCTCTCGCGGTACTTTGATGTCATCCGCTTGTCGGATCTTGCGGCGCCGCATCAAGTCGAACAAGCCTATAGTCTTGCTCGAGTGGTGGGATTCATTCAATGCATTCAGTGAACCTTAGTCTTTCAAAAAGACATCGCACATAAACTGTAGTACATTTCTTTAATCATGCAAGCATCTTACATACAAGGTTCAATATTTTAATGTGCACACAAACTCACTTCATTACATCTCTAATCTGTACATGGCAGCACTGGTTTGTTTCATATGCACCAGCTCATGTTAGCAGATATGTTAACGAGGGATATAAAAACGTTTGTGCTTGAGTTTCGAAGTAATTCGCTTGCAATTGCGCCTCAATTTTGTTTTGTTTAAAACAAACAAACAAAAAAAGACACTTGATAAACCGCGTGATGACCACGGCGTCCAGTCATGTTTTCCTCCTCATGTCGAGTTTTCTTTGGCAAGTGCAGTATGAAATGGACTTTGTACTTTGACGCGCATGATAAAAGCTGCACGCTGACTGACTGTTGTTGCGTTTATTTCTGCGTTCTGTTAGACTGTAAGATTAATCCATATCGAGTCAAAATGCCAATAGTTCATCATCGTTTTTGAAATACATTCTATCGCTATTCGATATGATATCGTTTATCGGCACAGCCGTAATTTATATGTAAACTGAGTAATATGAAATAGAATGATATAAAACACAACAGTGCTTCCTGTCATTTTCCTTTTTAAAATAGTCATACGTGATTTAGGCAACATATGCCTACTCTGATTATTCTAACTGTTTTTTAATCAAATGTAATATGATATAAAACACAATCCCTTATTAGAACGTATAAAATGTTTGTTCAATACGTAATTTAAAAGCAAATAATTTAGTCAAAAGCACAAGGAAGCGCTTCAATACAAAGTTAAATCAAAAATATAAAGTTATGAAACTTAACTTTGCCCTCAGTCAAAACGATTTGACCAGGTACAAATAACAGATTTATAAGGCCGAAACTGACCGTTAGACATATGCCCAAAATGAATTACATATCATGTTTAACCGCTACAGATATCAGACATCATAGCCAGCGGTGAGTTTTAGAAGGACTTGCCGAGATGAGGCTGCGTTCAACGGGATACATGAGCGCCGAGCACTCGGTGGTTGCGGGAGCTCACATCTCTGAAAACATCCAAGCTAATTTTTAAACAGACACCATCTTTATTAACCGACCACAGTTTTGGACTTTAAACACGTACATTCTCGCCTAAATAATGATTTAAAATACATTTAGTAACAAAATAACAATAATATTACGAACATTGTAAAACGTTCTTGCTCTATTGCCTTCTGCCAATGGCACCTTTCAAACTGCAGTAACCAGAGAAAGCTCCGCCTACTGACGACGTAGGTTTCCGAAGTTCGAGACCAGCAAGGTTTTGGGGCCAGTTCGGAACCAGGATCTTGGCACGGGCCCAGGAATTTTTTGAGTGGAAAAGCGCGGCCGGTTTCCATTTGGGCTCGGCACCGGCACCAGCCCCGGTGGAAAAGCTAGGTCATCAGTGTGCCTACAAGTAAGCCCACACTTTGCCCAGTGTGCCCAGAGTATGTCTACACTTCGCCCATTGTACCCACAGTAAGCCCACACTTCCCCCAGTGTACCCACACCCGGCCCACACTTCCCCCAGTGTCCCCAGCCCACACCCAGCCCACACTTCCCCCAGTGTGCCCACACCCAGCCCACACTTCCCCCAGTGTCCCACACCAAGCCCACACCCAGCCCACACTTTCCCCCCAGATGTGCCCACCACATCCACACAGCCCACACTTCCCCCAGTGTGCCCACACCCAGCCCACACGCAGCCCACACTTCCCCCAGTGTGCCCACACCAAGCCCACACTTCCCCCAGTGTGCCCACACCCAGCCCACACTTCCCCCAGTGTGCCCACACCAAGCCCACACTTCCCCCAGTGTTCCCACACCCAGCCCACACTTTCCCAGCAGTACCCACCACACCCAGCCCACACTTCCCCCACATGCCCACACACCCCACACTTCCCACCAGTGTACCCACACGTCCCCCAGTGTACCCACAGCATGCCCACACTTCCAGTGTACCCACAGCATGCCCACACTTCCCCCAGTGCCCACACCCAGCCCACACTTCCCCCAGTGTCCCACACCAATCCCACACTTTGTCCATACGTCCCCCAGTGAGTCCACACTTTGCCCACACTTCCCCCAGTGTGCCCACACCCAGCCCACACTTCCCCCAGTGTGCCCACACTTGCCCCAGTGTGCCCACACCCAGCCCACACTTCCCCCAGTGTGCCCACACCCAGCCCACACTTCCCCCAGTGTGCCCACACTTCCCCAGTGTTCCCACACCCAGCCCACACGTTGGGCTGTCCCATTAGGACCCACCTGGGCCCTATAGTGTGGGGCCTACACGTGCCCCCCATTTCACGCCTGTAGCAGGGCCCGCAGTGGGCTGCCCGCTGTGGGCCCACATTTTCTGCCCACAGTGGCCCCACACGGGGTCCAAAGGGGCATGTTTGCTGGGTCACCAGATGTACATGCGCACAAACATAATTAGAAGGCTTGTGTATCCTACACTATTCCTAATACAGCTATACCAGTAAACTGTGTATCAGTGCTCAGATTAGCATTGGCGCCTTTGCATTGCAACTTGATAAAATAAAGAGCATCACATTTTTGCTGTTATTTAATCCAAGTAGACTTCTTATAGATCTCTTGTTTTATTTCATGGAAGGCTTCCTCTGAAGCTAAATTACACCTGGACAAAAATACAGGAAAACTGTTTGTTTGTTAACAACTTTTTTGTTGCCGGACAATAAATTAGAACAACAGCAGCACATAATCTTACAGTGACAAAAAAATCACACCTAAATAAACAACAAAAACAAGCACATTGATTGTTTATACCCTGAGGATTTTTAAGAGCACCATTATTTGTCATACACAACACAATACAAACCTTTAGAACCTTTTAGAACCACCACCTGACCCTACCACTGACTTTCCTGTTAAGTAACTGTGAATTCAACCTAATGCTACAGGAAGTCAGAAGTTTCATTTCCTCCTCCTATACAAAGAAAACAAATATTTTCAAAACGAAGAACATTAGCTGTAGCATTTTTCTGTTAACCATCTCCACTCTAACCCACTGATCTATAAGGAAGCCTTCTGTAAACACCTTCAGAAAATGACAGTGTATTTCTATTTCATGTAAACAACATAAACCACATCGCGATGCGTGACCAAAACAGCACAGGTGCAACAGCTGTACTCAACAGCAAAAAAAAAAAAAAAAACCCACAGGATTCAAGAAATAAAAAAATATAATCAGAATTCAAGAAATAAAGAATTAAATCTAAGGTGTTTCAACTAGTATGGCAAACCTCAGCAGTTTGCTTTACTAAGTAGAATGATTGGATCAAACACAGTAAGTCAGGATGTTGAGTGGTTTTGAACTGAGATGTCAGGCTGATGTAGGGTTAAGACAGGGGGTGGAGGAGGTCTGCCTGAGGTGATGATTCGTCCTACCATGTTTATGTCATTTTTAGCAGCTGGCAGTTCAGTTTCCACCGGGCTGGTCTGAACAGAGTCATCAGAAGGCACAAACCCTCGCCTGTCAATCAAACTGACAAAAGAAGAAAGGAGTTCAAAAACCTGCATAAATAAATAAACATAGGCACCTCACAGGGTAACAGCTAAATAGATGTTATGCAATCAAAGGTTAAAGCTATTTATTGGTTGATTATCTGCAGCTATCCTTATAAAGGCTGTGCATATCACCCATATAACAATTTTTACAGTATTACTAAATTACAGTTTATTTGATACACATACTATGAATTTAATGGTACAAACAATTATTTATTTTCACAGTTAGTATAGCCAATGTACATCTTATGGGAAAATGCATTGATACCATGTATTGTATACATTTCAGAATTTTACCAAAGTATTGATTTGATAATTTATCATATTTTTTTATTAACGCAACCAAGCCAATTTGTCACTTTAGACATTTCGGTAACACTTTACAATATGGTTCTATGCAGAAAAACTTTGTGCGTTGGTCATCTGAACCACTTATTTAGACTTATTTTATTTATTTAATGAGTAGATCAGAGACACACATTTTAATAAAGCCTGTAATCAGTTTATACGTCCATTAATACGTTCGTTGACATAACACAACTCTTTTTCACAACCTGCTGGTGTATTATAGAAATGGTCACTGAACGAATCAGTGAACGAATCTGAACGAATCATTTTGGTGAACGAACTAAAAAAGAACGAATCACTCAAATGAATCATAATTCCCATCACTAGTAGCATGAGCCTCATCGGTCTCATTTTCTGTAACACTTGCTGCAGCTGCAGCATCACCCGAAGCGCCAGTAGCTTCAGGGGCAGGCTTACAAAAATAAATAATGTAGTTTAAATGATTGCCTTTCATGATATCCTTTAGTTTCATATCTCCCGGTTGCACCAATGGTCCAAAAGTCAGTGCGCGCACTTTTCTGACACAAAACGATGTTGTTACATATCCTAGCGCTTTTTTAAGTGGGTATACAGAAATTCTTGATCTTTTCTAGTGGATATACGGCATATACCTGCGTATCACATAGACCACACCCTAATACACCAATGTTAACAGTGACAATGTATGATTGAATAGTTAATGCACCATGAACTAACATGAATAACATGACATGAATCAACATTTACAAGGATTAATAAATGCTAAAAACCTATTCTTTCTTTGTGTTAGCTAATGTTAGCTAATGCATTTATTACTGGTAACAAAAAGCACCTTATTGTAAAGTGTTACCGATATTCCTAATCTCCAGACATCTCACCTGGGCGGCATGGGCCCACAGAGGACAGAACAACAGTTTTTGATTATACTGTTGTAGCTGTAAGGATTTCCAACATCTTCATTTCCACTTTTTGCTGAAAAGGAACCTTTAATCTGAGATACACAAAATATGCTGCCATTAGAGAAAACGAAGAACTCTTTTGGAAAAAAATGAACCTAAAATTGAAAATGAACAACACTTACATCCTCATTGGTAGTAAGATTTGCTGCTATAAGGTATGTATGGAAGCCTGAGAGGCCAAGAATAGACCATACAGAAAAGAAGCAGACCACTAACTCAAGAGCAGTGAGCTGGAGTCAAGGGCACAATTAAGATAATCAGATGTAGATCATAAGTTTCCGGTGAAATGCTAATAATATAATAATAATAATAATGACTACCGTTTATGACTGCGTAATGCTTGCTGTACAGCTTTACATAGTAAACTGTCACAGTTTATAGAGATTAGAACGTTTTGCACCCAAAACATTCCCTGAAAGGAAAAATACATTCATCTAGCTAAACTAATTTGACATTAAACAAAAGGATATCTGGCAGGACTCTCCTGGAGAGCAAAAACCAGTCCATTCCCTCCTTGTGACCCTATAAGAGACAGCATTAAAAACATATCTTAACCAGACTTTTAACAGGCCTAGCTGGCTTTTGTCTGACCAATAAAAATCCCAGTTTCAAAAGGCCATGAAAACAGCTCATGTACACAAATATACATTAGAGATGAAACAACACAACGTTTTCATAATAAGAGGCACAGGAATAAAACTAAATGCAATGGGATGTCTACAAATGTGGTTGCATGTACAAGCACTAAACCAAAAATAACCGATTCTATCGAGGAACAGATGCTTATAGCATTTCATGTAACTGTGAGCTCACAGATATAAAAGCATTTGGCTAGTGATATGCAAGGGCACATACTTAGTGCCAGGTGTGTGGTTACACAACCAAAGATGAAGGCTGTGAGGAGAGACAGCGAGACGATGAAGGTGTAGAAGAAGCGATAGTTTCGTTTTCCCACACAATTTCCAACCCATGGGCAGTGATGATCAAACCGCTCTATCAAACACAGACAACAACATGAAATATTATAGCATTAATAAAATATTCTGTTGCCTTTAGATGAAACGGAAAACAAGTGAAGACCTTAGTGTTATTATTATTATTCTGCTTCTTCTTCTTCTGCCATGGAAGTCTATGGTAGCCCATAGAACCATGCATGGGAAAGCAGTGAAATTTGGCACACACATAGAGTACAGTCTGAACTGTTTCCATGGCAAATATGGAGTCTCTAACCCAAACTCCATAGCGCCACCAACAGTCCAAACATCCACATACATTTTTGCCTATAGACCATTTCATTGGACGCGTGCGCTGGGACTGCAGTTAACTTCTGGTCTGTGTTTGGCTAGTGTCTAATAATATAACTATTTATATTTTATTTATGTTAATATTAATTTATATTATTATTTTATAGTATAATAATTGTATTAAATAAACGATTTGTTGAATGGGTCCTGTAGTTTGGTTGTATGGTACATTGAGCGGTAATTTGGTTGTATGGTACATTGAGCGGTTATGCTTGGTATCGCAGTTTAAATTCAAAATATTGGAGAGACAAGTTTAGCCAACTAACGGTTCTTGGTTTCTTTTGCTTGTTATCATAAATAATCTACAAGCACTCTATTGTTTGTGAATGTGTACCAGAAGTTAAGGGCAGTCCATGAATGCGCATGCGCAGTAACGTTTGTTTATGATGTCACTTTGAAACAGTTTATAACCGTACATCCTAGAAACAAAATTCTTTGTTCGTCTGAAACCTTGGCTAATGTTGATTCGAATGCACTACATACGGTCAATGTTTCGAAAAACCTTTTTCGAACTTCCATGAAATCTGGTATGCAACATCTAGAGACACTGCTGGCACTAAGTTATTAAAAGATTTTTGATTATCTAATCGGTTCTCATGAAGCGCATCTGTGAATTTGACGAAGAGCACACCAAAATGGATTTTATGCTATATTTTCAACAAACTTTCATGTACTAACACAAATGTGATACATGTCATTACAGTCATGTCCTGAAATAACATACGCAGTTTCGGCACAGCGCCACCTAGTGGTCTAGAGATTTTAAAAGTGGCTATTTCTGCTTATAACTTTTGAAAACGTTGGTCTATATTCATGAAAGTGGTCTCACTTGATTCCTTGAGTCATGCCGAGTCAATGGATAGTCATTTGGAATATTGTCATAAAAATGCAGTATTTTACAAACTCAGGGGTAAATTTCTACGAAACTTGGTATGGTTCATCAAGGTCAAGTCCTGAGAGGACCTGTAAAGTTATAGGTCAGCGATCCCTAGTGGTCAACACATATAATGAAATTTATGAAAATGCTTAAACATATGAAAAAATCAACATAGTCATTCAATTTAAATTAGTAAATTTGTTGGCGACACGGCACGACACGACACAAAAAATAAAGCGACACGGAGATAGCTTTCACTGTTATGCTGATGATACTCAACTTTATATTTCCTCAATATTCCATGAAACACAGCAGTTCCATCGAATAATGGAATGCATAGGCGATATAAAAAAACTGGATGAGTAACAACTTTTTATTACTGAACTCGGACAAAACAGAAGTGTTACTTATTGGACTGAAAACTGCTATATGTAACAACCAAGAATACTGCTTAACTATTGACGGATGTTCCATAAAACCCCCGTCGTCAGCAAAGAATCTTGGCGTTCTATTCAATAGTAATCTGTCATTTGAGAGCCACATCTCCAACTCCTATAAAACTGCGTTTTTCCATTTTAAGAATATATCTAAACACCGTATATGCTGTCAATGTCAGATGCAGAGAAGTTAATTCATGCATTCATGACATCAAGACTAGATTACTGTAATGCACTGTTAGGTGGTTCCCCTGCAAGCTTATTACAAAAACTCCAACTGGTCCAAAATGTGGCAGCTCGAGTTCTTACATGTACAAAAAAGTATGAACATATTAGCCCGGTTCTGTCAACCTTGCACTGGTTACCTATAAAGCATCGCATTAACTTTAAAATCGTGCTTATTACCTATAAAGCCCTACACGGTTTAGCCCCTCAGTACTTGAGTGAACTCCTCTTGTATTACAGTCCTTCATGTGCATTATGCTCTCAGGCTTCCTGTCAGTTGGTAATACCTAGAATTTCAAAATCAAGTGCAAGTGGTAGATCCGTTTCCTATCTAGTGCCTAAACTTTGGAATAGTCTTCCCTGCACTGTCCGGGAGGCAGACACACTCTGTCAGTTTAAATCTAGACTAAAGACGCATCTTTTTAATCTTGCATACACTACACTTCCATAATATAAATGTGACGAGGGTTTAGGCTGCATTAGTTAAGTCAACCGGAACCAGGAACACAACTGATGTACTTGTTGCATCAAAGAGTGCAGAACAATACTCTACTCTCAGCCAGTCTTGTCTCACTGTTCCAAGGTTACCACAGCGAGCAGGATGCAGTTCATGCCCAGACCTGATGGTAGAGTGGAGAATGGGAAGCGGCGACCTAACAAGAGCTGAGATGATAAAGCTGGATAAATAAGGACGTGGTGACTTGACACGTCTTCACCACAAAATTTCAAATGCTATTAGATTATTAATGATAATCTTAAAACTATAGTTTACCTTATTAGTAAGTTTATTTATATTTATTTAGCCTTGTTGTGCAAGCACTGTCGAGCTTGTGCAGAGGCAGCAGCTTTTGCCAGAGGGGAACTGGAATCCCCTGGTTGGGCCTGGGTTCTCCTGAGGTTTTTTTTCTCGATTGGAGTTTTGGGTTCCTCGCCACCATTTGCATACTGTTTTGCACTATTTGCCTGACTGGGGGGCTGCTTCAGAATTTTAAAGTTTTAATTAATATTGCATATAGGAATTTATAGTCTGTTTAATATTTGACCTGTGTTTCTCTCTGGATAAAGAAGGACGCGGTCACTTGACACGTCTTCACCACAAAATTTCAAATGCTATTAGATTATTAATGATAATCTTAAAACTATAATTTACCTTATTAGTAAGTTTATTTATTTTTATTTATTTATTTTCACGAGCTTGTGCAGAGGCAGCAGCTTTTGCCAGAGGGGAACTGGAATCCCCTGGTTGGGCCTGGGTTCTCCTGAGGTTTTTTTTCTCGATTAGAGTTTTGGGTTCCTTGCCACCATTTGCATACTGTTTTTTGCACAATTTGCCTGGCCGGGGGGTTGCTTTAGAATTAGAATTTTAAAGTTTTACTTAATTAATATTGCATATAGGAATTTATAGTCTGTTATATTTGACATGTGCTTCTCTCTCCTTTATCTTAAATGTGTGCTCTCACTGTGCGTGCATGTCTGTGTGCGTGCGTGTCTGTGTGTGTGCGTATGTGCGCGTCCGTGAGTCTGCGCATCCATGTGTGTGTGTGTGTCTATGTCTATGTGTGTTAGTACGTGTGCATATTGTGTGTGTGGAGTGTTTTGTATGTGGGTATGTCTGTCTTCTGTATTTTCACCTTTTTCATGTTTTTACAGGTACAACTTTAATTGTTTTGCTTATAGTCAATATGTCTCATGTACAGCTGCTTTGTAACAATGAAAATTGTAAAAAGCGCTATATAAATAAAGTTGAGTTGAGTTGGCTCAAGCCGAGTACTTGAATATCAAACTTGTCATATTCCTCCATACTTGTCCGCCATATTGAATTGTAGAGAAAACATACTTTTTACTCATACAAAATTTGTCAGATCTGCACGAAATTTGATATGTAGCATCTGGAGACAGTACTGACTAAAAGTTATTAAAAGGTTTTTGATTAATCGAATGGGAAAATGTTTATAACATATGAAAAATACTACATAGTCATTCGATTTAAATTATTATATTTGTTGGCTCAAGCAGAGTACTTGAATATCAAACTTGTCATATTCCTCCATACTTCTTGTCCACCACATTGAATTGTAGAAAAAACATACTTTTTACTCCTACACTCCTACAAAATTTGTCAGATCTGCACGAAATTTGGTATGTAACATCTGGAGACAGTACTGACTAAAAGTTATTAAAAGATTTTTCATTAATTGAATGGTTCTCGTGTACAGCGTCAACAAATTCTAAGGCGATCTTGCCAAAAGAGTCATGTGTCTGTCTCTTTGTGACACTTTTGAGGAATTGGACGTTGGACTAAATAAGGAGTTTTGGAAACTATACCCTGACTCGTCATCTTTTGAGTGGAGTTTGGCTTACTGATAAATTGTGTTCACACATGGCGAAACGCACAAGGAGAGCAGTATAGTGAAGCTGCAGCACGCTAAGGCAGAGGCTGCACGAGCACGAGCTAATTTTGCGGAGAGAGAAATTGCAATTAAAGTCGACAAAGCAAGACTAGAAGCTAACTTGGAAGCACTGCATCTAGAAAAAGAGGCTGCAGCTGCTAGCGCAGAAGTGGAAATATTAGAAGCAGCAGCAGAGCTTGAGGATGAGGAACCGTATGACCGGAAAAGTCACTCTTCATCAGCACAAAGCACAGACAAGTGATTATGTCAGGGACCAAGCCACATATTACTCCGAGCAAGCCACTAATCAGTCTCATGACTGCAAATCTAAACAAGTCCAAGTAACAGATGAGAATCAACTTACCACTGTATCTGAGAAAAATATAGTGCAGGTGAATGATAGTCAGTATGTAGTACTTGATGCATTTTCTTCATCTTCCTCATTAAGAGAGCCAAAAATGCAAAAAGCAAAACTACGAAGAAACATGAAAGAGGAGCCAGCAGAAGTACCGGTCAGCAATAAGTGGCAACATGTCGTGATTCTGCCTCGTCGTGTCATGTCTGTCTTGATCTTGTGGTAGAATCACGGCAGGATCCCTTGTTATGTGTGGAGAGAGTCATTTTGACCCTGTCGGCCTTCGATACTCTCTCCGGTCCTTGTCTGTGTTCCCGCCCTTTTGTATCTCTCGTTATTGGTTGTTTATTAGTTCATGCCCCACACCTGTTCCCCTTTGATTTGTCCCTCTATTTAATGCCCCTGTGTTCTCTGTCTGGTGTCGGATCATTGTACTGTTATGTTGCACTGTGTCGTGTGGGTGAGTTCTTGTCTTGTTAGTTAGTCTAGTTTGAAGTGGTCCTTTGTGATGTGTTATTAGTTTAGTCTTGTCAGTTTAGTTAATCTTGTTCTTGTTTCTCTGTTTTGTTATGTTTACCCCCACGTGGGTCTTTGTTTTGAGTTTGGTTAATTATTTATTAAAAGTCTTGTTAACCCCTTACCAGCTGTCTGCGTTTGGGTCCTCTCTCCTTGTCACTGTGTCTCACCTCACCCAAGAATCATGACAGAATGATCAGACCATTTTGGACCCAGCAGACAGAGGGATCTCAGTAGGAGGGGTCGAAGCCGCCGGACTCCCTTCCAGGGTTGAATCCGCCGGACTCCCTTGGAGGGTAGAGGCCGCTGGGCTCCAGTCCAGAGTCAGGACCGCCGGACTCCCTTCCGGGGTCGAGACTGCCGGAACCCCGTCCAGGATCGAGACCGCCGAGCTCCCTTCCAGGGTTGAGGTCGTCGGATTCCCCTCCAGGGTTGAGGCCGCCGGTGTCCTGTTCCCGCTGCAGATCCCTGCCGGCCTACCAGCTGGTGCCCAGGCCTGTCGAGTCGACTCTGTTTGTGTGTTTTTGTCCTTGTTTGCTGCCCAGCTGCCAGAGAGCGCTGCCCAGCCGTCGGAGATGCTGCCCAGCTGCCAGAGAGCGCTGCCCAGCCGTCGGAAATGCTGCCCAGCTGCCAGAGAGCGCTGCCCAGCCGCCGACATCCTGTCCTGTCATGTCGACATCCAGGCCTGCCCAGCCAGTGATAGCCGGCCTCCCAGTCGGCCATCCAGCCGGCACCATGTCCAGTCCAGTCGGCCATCCAGCCGGCACCATGTACCGTCCAGCCGGCCATCCAGCCAGCGCCATATGTTGTCCAGCCGGCCCTCCAGCCAGCGCCATGTACTGTCCAGCCGGTCATCCAGCCGGCACCATGTACTGTCCAGCCGGCCTTCCAGCCGGCGCCATGTACTGTCTAGCCGGCCATCCAGCCGGTGCCATGTACCGTCCAGCCGGCCATCCAGCCGGCGCCATGTACTGTCCAGCCGGCCATCCAGCCGGCGCCATGTGCTGTCCAGCCGGCCATCCAGCCGGCGCCATGTACTGTCCAGCCGGCCATCCAGCCGGCGCTATGTACTGTCCAGCCGGCATTCCAGCCGGCGCCATGTCAGTGTTTGGTTTTTTATGTATCATGTTTTTGTCATGTCTTGTATTATGGTTTTTGTCATTGTCTTGTCTTGTTTGTGCCTTTTGGAGCGTCAGGATATCGCTCCTTAAGGCTGGGGGTCCGGTCGTGATTCTGCCTCGTCGTGTCATGTCTGTCTTGATCTTGTGGTAGAATCACGGCAGGATCCCTTGTTATGTGTGGAGAGAGTCATTTTGACCCTGTCAGCCTTCGATACTCTCTCCGGTCCTTGTCTGTGTTCCCGCCCTTTTGTATCTCTCGTTATTGGTTGTTTATTAGTTCATGCCCCACACCTGTTCCCCTTTGATTTGTCCCTCTATTTAATGCCCCTGTGTTCTCTGTCTGGTGTCGGATCATTGTACTGTTATGTTGCACTGTGTCGTGTGGGTGAGTTCTTGTCTTGTTAGTTAGTCTAGTTTGAAGTGGTCCTTTGTGATGTGTTATTAGTTTAGTCTTGTCAGTTTAGTTAATCTTGTTCATGTTTCTCTGTTTTGTTATGTTTACCCCCACGTGGGTCTTTGTTTTGAGTTTGGTCTGGAACCGACTTGATTAATATTACAGCTCACCAGAAGTGATCGAAAGTGCACTGTTTATAAAATTAGACAGTTTTCCCAGAATTTCAGGCAGAGAGAACCTCAAACTAAGAGAGCTTGGAGATCTATTATTGGAGCTGCTCTCAGCCAAAGAAGATGGGTATCTACCAGCTTAGCATATTTAGACACTGCTCGTGGTATTAGGCCCATAGTGGAAAATGGCCCTATACCTTACAAGAGAACTGGATTTCTCAGGGCTCAAAGTTTAAAGAAGAGTTTGGTGTCTCTTACCCTCCTTTCTCATTTTTCACACAGTTCATTTGCATCATGCCAAAACACGCAATGATCCCAGCTTTGCCTTTTCCAGCAGCTGCTGTCCACAGTATGAAGGACTCCCTCCAAGACGCACCAACTTCAAGACCCCAGTGTCAACACACAAGACTGAAATTTTTCACGACGCACAGCACGTTCAAAATTCTTATAAAGGTGATCCAGCTAAATACTGTCCAATTCACAATAAGCCTCACCCCTTAAAGAAATGCAGAGCCTTCAAAGAAAGAAAAGCTTACCTGAAAGATAGAGGGCTTTGCTTTAGGTGCTGCTCGTCGTCTTCACATTTTGCTCGTGACTGCAAAGCCGTTCTGAAGTGTGATGAGTGCAACAGCAACAGTCACAACTCAGCTTTGCATCCTGGTCCACCCTCATGGACGCTTAAATCCCAAAGTCCTCTAATACAGCATGGTGGGGAGGATGCAGGAGAAATACCAAAAACACAAGACATGAGCGCCCTCTGCACTGAAGTTTGTCACGGCCTTTCCACGAAATCGTGATCCAAAATAGGTCTCTTCAAAGTGTATCCTGAGGGGCATCGAGAGAGTGCAGTAAAGATGTATGCTATGCTCGACGATCAGAGCAACAGATCTATGGTCAGGTCAACATTTTTTGACTTATTCAACATTAATGGCAAAGCATCTCCTTATAGCCTAAATACATGTGCTGGATCGATAGAGTGTTCCGGAAGAAAAGCTAATTGTTTTCGGATTGAAGCCGCAAATGGTGGAATTAGTCTCGCACTTCCAACATTAATTGAATGTGATGAAATACCCAATAACCGTGATGAAATTCCAACACCCGAGGCTGCTCTCCATCAACCTCATCTTAAGCACATTGCATCTGCAATGCAGGAAGCAGTAGACCTGTTGAAGAGAACGCAAGCATCCTTCTCTGAATACAACCTGCGGCTGCACAAGATTGTGTCTAATGGTGTGCAAGTCCTCAAAGCATTCCCAGCTCAAGATCATGCAAAAGACATCAAGGACCTTGATATTGGAGGAACAACCATGCCTACACAACGCAGCCTTGGTCTGAATTGGGAAACTGCAACTGACACATTTACCTTTAAGGTATCAGTTAATGACAAACCATTCACACGTCGTGGTGTCCTATCCATAATCAACAGTCTCTTTGATCCTCTTGGTCTTGTGGCTCTTGTCACTATACAGGGAAGGTTTTTACTCCGAGAACTATGCATCGAAGGAATAGACTGGGATGCGCCATTGCCACATGGGAAACATGGAGAGATTCATTAAGAGACTTGCAACAACTTCACATTCCTCGTCCTTACACAGCCAACTCTCTTTCGAAAGTGAATAACAAGGAAATCTGTGTTTTCTCGGATGCGTCAACAAAGGCTGTAGCATATCTCTGGACAGTAGATGGAGGGGGGCAGATCAGCACTGGCTTCATCTTCAGAAAAGCAAAACTGACACCAAAGTCAGTTTACCTTACCCAGATTAGAGCTCTGTGCAGCAGTGGAAGTAGCAGAACTCATTGTCCAAGAGATTGACTTCAAACCAGATGCTATTACTTTCTACTGTGATAGCAAAATTGTGCTCGGCTACATCTACAACGAAACTAAACATTTCTACGTCTATGTCCACAACACAGTACAGAGAATAAGGAAGTTTTCAGAACCAAAGCAGTTGCAATACGTACCCACTGAGCACAAACCTACTGACATTGCTTCCAGGTCCATCCATGCCTCGCAAATCAAGGAATCTACTTTGTTACAGGTGCAGCATTCCTGCGTAAGCCACGCTAAAATGACTTCATTATGAAAGGTATCTTTGCGGGCTCAGATGCGAAAATCAGGCCAACTGTGACAGCTTGACCACAGGAATAAAGGAGAAACAACTAACCTCTGACAGATTTCAGAGATTCCTTTCTTGGAAATCCCTACAAAGAGCCATTCCATCGCTCATTCATGTAGCTCGATCTTTTAGATCCACCAATGAGTCCAATACATGTAAAAGTTGGCACCTGTGTTCACAACCACACAGTGTAAGTGAGCTGTTAAAAGCCAAGAATGTGATAATACGCTCTGTGCAAAGGGACTCATTTAACAAGGATATTGGAACACTCTCTAATGGAGGACAGATAAGTGGTAAAGTTGCCCTCTCAAAGCTGAATCCTTTCTTGGATGAAGATGGTCTACTTGAAAAACTGGCAGATTTAAGCTGCCCAGAAAAAATCCAGTCATTTTACCAGGCAAGCATCACGTTTCTGCATTGCTCATACAGCACTACCATGAGTTTGTGCATCAAGGTCGTACATTTAAAGAAGGGGCTATTCGTGGTAGCTCGCCGCACAAGAGGTGGCCAAGCTCACAGTAAACGCAGGGCGGTGCTTTTCACCTGCATGAGCACCCGTGCAGTCCACATTGAAGTCGTTTTGTCTACGGACTCTACGAGTTGCATCAACGCACTTCGCAGGTTTTTCGCCATCCGTGGCCCTGTAAAACAACTACATTCTGACTGTGGAAATAATTTCATTGATGCACATGGGTTTTCAACCCACCACACTCCTCCCATATGGGAGGCACATGGGAGCGAATGATTGGTCTGGCCCGGAGGATTCTTGACTCAATGCTGACATGTGAAGGACATTCCAACCAATCTGATAAAGTGCTTTGTACACTTATGGCGTAAGTGACAGCAATTATCAACAACAGACCTCTAGTTCCTGTCTCTATGGATGCAGACTCACCCATGATACTTACCCCTGCAATGCTCCTGACACAAAAAACTGGCGCGCCACCTCCAGCAGGAGACTTTTATGAAAAGAACATCTTCAAACGTCAGTGGCAACAAGTACAAAGCCTAGCCAACCAATTCTGATTTCGCTGGAAACGAGAATATCTGCAAACACTGCAAGAGCGTCGAAAGTGGAAAGAACCATACCCAAATATCCAGGAAGGTGACATAGTACTACTAAAGGACAAACAAGTAGCCAGGAACGAATGGCCTCTGGCACTTGTTGAAATTGTGTTCCCTGGTCAAGACAGTAACGTTAGAAAGCTTGTCCTTAAAGTAACTAAAGAAGGGTCCTGCAAGACTTTTCTAAGGCCTGTATCTGAAGTCATTCTCCTGCTTAGAAAGTAAGAACACTCATTTGAACAGTTTGTTATAGATTACATCTTAATTCAGAGGACAGAACACTCCCCGCCTGACATTTATTAAGTATGTTAGGTCTCTTGCATGGGACTCTTATTTTGAAATTTCCTTGCCAAGCAAGGAAGCAGCCATCTTAGTTTTAGTTTGTTCAGCTCTCTCAAGCATTAAGCTTCATGTAACTGCTGCTCCATTTTTTTCTATAATGTTCATGCCTTCGAAAGCATTGTCAGTAAGTAGATATAGTAAAATGTGTAAATTGAGAACATTGTCTTTATTTTTTATGCTATATTGGTAATAATTAAGTATTGTTTTGTACGCTGTTTGTACTATAGGTAACTCTGCTCTTTATAACTTTGTGTGCAAATGGTTATATTCTGTTTACTAAGAGAACTTTATTTGTGTAGTGCCTTTTTTAGTTTCACTCTCATTCAAAGCATGTTGGAGTAAATAAGGAGTTTTGGAAACTATACCCTGACTCTAGTCTTCTTTTGAGTGGATTTTGGCTTGCTGCTAAATTGTGTTCACACATGGCAAAACGCACAAGGAGAGCAGTATAGCGACACTTTTGTGTATTGACACGAAACTTAGTATGTATCAACACTGGCACATCTCGTCTGCCTCATAAAAATTTGGTGACAGCACAACCTAGTTTTCAAAAGTTATAAGCAATTTTATTGTGTTCTAAGTTCATTTGCCTGTTTTTAAACTTGGTTTTCAAAATCTGATTATCTGACATGTCCAAAATATTTGCCTTTGGGCCGTGGTTGGGCTTGACCCCTTAATTGCTGCTTGCAGCTATATTTTAAAACATCATAGCACAACACACGATGCAGAACAAGTTACACCTAGATGTTTAATCATTTGGATTAGGGGTTTGTTAAAATCCTCAATATACTATCTGCTACAACAAAGAATCCCTATTACAAGGGTGCGATTTGGGGAAAAAATCAGAGGGGGGTGTTTTGGAAAGTTTCAAGAAAATACATGACAAACCACACTGAGTTATATGTAGTCCATTAGGCTATAGTAGCATTTATAGAATAATTATAACTTTAATAAACCAATTTTGAAACTATATTCCTTTTTAACGCTAATTCAAACCGAGCCAGCAAACACAGACATTCTGATGTTTTAAACGTAGTTAGAGCATATATTCACTTCTACTGTATATTCAATAATAATTATGCTGGGAAACATCAGGTGTGGTGCAAAAAATATTTACAAATTTGAGATTAAGTAGCCTTTATCAATGTTTTCTGGGTTTTCTGGGCAATGACATTGATGACAGACAGAATAGGGTTTATGTATTTTCTGCTTGAGAGAGACGAGTAAAGGTTTGCTATAAACTGCCTTCATATCACATTTCAACATATATACAACAGTTTGTGGTCAAGTAAAAATAAAATGATAAAATGAGATGACACTATGAAAAGCTGTGCCTAGATTCAAGACTGGAACTAGAATCGTCATGTGACCTAGATGCACTGTCATCTTATGTCACACAAGTTGAAGTGCTGACAGTGAAAATCCATTTCTGATTTTATCTTTGTTTGCATCACCCTGCAGGAGTGCAGGTTTTTATTTATATATATTTTAAATATCTTAATTGTAGGTATATTTTATATGGTCGGTTTGTTAAATATCAAGTCACAATGGTGGCAGGGGGATACATTTTGTCCACACCAGGGATAAAAATATTAGAGCAGAGGGACGGATAAAAAGACCAAAAGGGGGAAATCCCCTCCATTCCCCCAGCAAATCGCACTTTGACTATTACTATAGCCAAAGTTAAATACCTGTAGCTACAAGCTGAGCCATCAGACAATCACTGTACACTCAGTGTGAATGGATTTGTAAAATATTTACTCACCCACACAGTTATCACACAGGCTGCAGTGAGAGGTGCGAGGAGGACGGAAGATCTTGCAGGTGAAGCAGTACTTGAGTTTAACCACTTGCTGGTTGATGACAATCTCTTTAGTGCGCGGAGGGGGGCGGTAGGATGAGGAAGAGCCATCTGGGTTGTCTGAGAAAAAACAACAGATAAACGCATTAGGGTTTTAATAACGTATAAGGTTCAAGTTACAAAAAAGTTACAAACTTAAAGAACAAACTAACAACATTAAGTTGTTGAACTTAATTTCTACTTTAGAAACTACTACTTTAGTGAGCAAGTATATAAAATACCAGTGTTCAAAACTACTTTCTTTACCCTAAATTCCTACAGTAAGCTTATAATTTGAGTTGTCAGGTCAAATTTTACAGATAATGTAACTTCAATTCGATTCGCTTGTAGAAAATAACTCCACAAGTTACCTGAAATTTTATGTTTATTTTTAACCAGATATGGCAATTAATAGGCAAGTTAAACTTTATTCAAGCTTTCATTCATTTTTTGGTGCTTTTAAGAACAATTGTGTGTTTTAGCGGCATCTAGCAGTGAGGTTGTGAATCGCAACAAACGGCTCAATCCACCCCTCCCTTTTGAAGCACTACGGAGGCTGAGAGAGGACTAAGATGTCATCATGATTTTGCTTCTTTTGTTTGTCCGTTTAGGGCTACTGTAGAAACAACATGGTAACAACATTTCATGCAAGCAGACCCGCGCTTATGTAGATCTATGAAATAGCTCATTCTAAGGTAAGAAAAACATAACACTTCATTATACACCACTAAACACATAGTTACGTATATTGTATTGCATTTCTGTTAATAGATTACACAGGACCTTTAAATAATTGACACTGACCAAATATCGAAATGATTTGTGTAAAAATTTTAAGGTTAAACAGTAGGCACAATCAACAACTACAAATACAGATTTATTTGTGCAAAATTATATACCATCACTTAGTATGATGTGCTGAGGTAAATAAAAAATACATTCATTAGCAATACCACACAAAAAGCATTTAACAAAAAAGCAATTAACTTATTCTTTTAACTTTGCCAAATAGTACATCACTTATGACAATGTATAAGTGCCTTCCTACTAAATATCTGCTACATAGATGTAAAGAACAAATTATAATACATGTAGACAACATGTAAAAAACACTTTTCCTAATATTTAATTATTCACAAAATAAAAAAAGTTGAGTGTCGAGAAGTTAGACAATTCCTCACGGCTACACACAGCTCCTATGCTCAGACTACATTAAAACCAATATATACACTACATGTACCCTAACAGTTGAAACACACACAGATGAATTTAAGTGGACACAATAATCTCAAACTGCTTAAGGAGTTTCAAATTTTCAAATATTTTCTTAATATTCCTTTTTCATCACTGAACTTGAAAATTATTAAAAAATTAATCCATAAAACATCAACATGTTTTCAGAACACAAAGCAACTCTATTCCATAACAGCCTGGGAATGGGCCTTTATGCCTAATGAGTGCCTAAAACTGCCTCAGTGCATCATCTGATTTGGGGATTCTTCTTAGCATTAGCAGGTGGAAGGTCATTTAGTGTTAATGCCCCCAGGTTATGGAATTCATTACCCATAACGCACCGCAAATCTTCTTCTCTATCCATCTTCAAAACACATTTGAAAACATACAGTACTTGTTTGAAATGTATTATCAACAATCTTGCATCTTTTCTTGTATATTTGTATGTCTGTTTGAAAACAATTTTTTGCTTGAAAGTGCTCATTGTAAAGCGACCTTGAGCTTGTGGAATGGTGCTATGTAAAAACAAACTACTTCTTCTTCTTCTTCTTCAGTGTGGTAATTCAACGGGCCGTAGAATGTTTTAGAAAAAAACAGAGGTGGTAATGCCAATACACCTCGGGCTGTGCATTGTTTTCTAAGAATTCAATGGGCCGGAAGACGTTGTTCATAGGTTTTATCTCAAGACTTTTGTAAGGTATTTGTCCTGGAATTTTTTTGTTGGTAAGACTAAATTCTTACACATCTCATCTCAAGCCATTGCTTGAGCCTGTATATGCAGTTACCCAGAGAGAGAGGGGGAAGACAGACAGACATGTTAACTGTAATTTTCTGGCAATTTACCAGTAGTGAAAATGGCTATATATTAAATTATCTCCTTGTGTGTTCTGTGAATGAAAGAAAATCATAGGGGTTCTGAAACAACATGAGAGTGACTAAACGATGACCAATCTTTTTCAGTAGGATGGTAGTATTTTAAAATGTTATTATCAGAGGTATGCTCCCTCACCAATCTGTTTCTCAATGTCTGCAGCCTCTTCTGGTGTTGCTCTGGGCAGAATCCCTGGATCTGTAAAGCTTGTATGGAGAAGAGAGATGATCACAAACACAAATAGGACCCCTCCGATTGCTGGAATAAAGCCAGTCAGATGTTTCACCAGGAATGGGCAGCTATAATGACAGAACAGCTGAGTCAAGAAAACATTGATACTGGAAAAAGGTCTAAAATCCTGTGTCCCTATAAAATGTTTCATTCTTCCAGTCCTAGTGAACTGCAACTCCAATGTTCAACAACAAACAAATGCCTTATAGACAGTTTCAGCTGCCAAAACATAAATAAATGTTATGTGACCCAAACTTAACTTCCGGTAAATTAATTAATAACTGCAGAGTAGTTTTAATTTAAAGTCCCCCGTGGTGAAAATCTAGTTTTTAATGTTGTTTATAGTCTATGTAGTGTTTGTAATATGCTTTAAGATAAACCATGTGCAAATTCCTCTTTTTAAACAATTTATTTAAACATTTTTTTATTAAACAAGTATTAAGTTATATATAGTCTTATTAATATAAGTTTTTCTCCATAAAACTGCAGTTTACCAAAGACAGTTTAAAAAATGCAGTTTGCAGTACATCAACAGATTTGAGCCATAGATATGTAATGATGGCGCAAAGACTGCACTGAAATGATCGCTGCTGTTTCAGCTCCGCTTCTGCAACACGAGCAAGCGCTGCTCACATGTCGAATGAGGCATGTGTCCAAGCTCACACATGGAATGGAGGTGGGGACTAATTTGCATATTCATTTATCCTTGAATAATAAATGAAGCAAGGGCATAGAATTACATTCAAATCATTTAAGACATGAAGAAATAATCACAGGAAACATTATACATATGCTACTTTAATGCTTAAAGATGAGTTTTAAGTGATAAAATTATGGCAGTGGGACAATTAATATACAATAAAATGTTGATATAAATTAATATAAATAAAATATCAAATAAACTGTTATATTACTAACCAGACCGATAACCAACCACAGACTTTAAGTTAACTTCGGGCCAGGTGCGTGCATCCAATGAAACTGTCTAGCACAGCTGAGACAGTAGCAGCCAGCTAAAGGGTCTGTGCCCGGTTGTATGAAAACCCTTAAGTTAAGAAAACACTTAGATATAGGGTTAAGGGAACCCTTAATGAGAAACAGGTTACAAGAAAAAACCTAAGGGTTCAACTAAAGAAACCTTAAGGCTGTCAATACTGTAAGTATTTACCCTTCACTGCTTAAGAGTTCCCTTAAGTTCTGTTATGCTTTGCAACAAAGTCCTTAAGAAAAAAGAAACCTGTACTATCACTGGGGGAGTGTATTGAGCACAGAAATACTACATAATATGCCCAACTCGTTTATTGATAAGTTGACCATGTTAAGCATGAGAAGACAGCACATTTAACATTGTAAAGAAGTCAGAATGCATGACACACCGTTGCACCACCCCTTTAACATTTCACCTTAAGTTGATGACAGTAACTTACATTTTTATGTTTTAAATATATTTTTACATTCTTACATAACTCCCATAGTTATGTTACGAGTGTGACTTTCAAATCATTAATACTAGGATATATGTATTTTCTCAGCTCCTAGTCAGAATCAGATGACAGAAGAGATCAGCGAGAGGACGACATGTTTCAGAATTATGATGAAGTCAGGGCAGCCACAAAGTTTAGTAGCAGAACACACCAAAGGATATGTGACCTTAAGCTTCAATTTAATGTTTACATTTTTAATAGTTTTCCAAGGATCACAGACAACATCGTACTGTTAACCACAAGAAATATGAGAAATGCTTAAGAGGTATAACATGAGAAGGACATCTTTTGATAGTAGTAAGCATTTTTACTGTGTATTGTGAGAATTTCAAATAGTCCATTCATTTTTAATCATTTAAAAAATATTTTACTTTACTATATACATTGGTATATTGTATTGACAAAACCTTATTTAATTCAAAGACATTTGTTTGACATATTTTAATAGTTTTTTTATAGTATTTGCATTTTACCTGGCAATTTCAATGTATCAGTTATTATATACAAGCTTGACAAAAATCACAGGAAACATTACATATGCTACTTTAATGCTTAAAGATGAGTTTAAAGTGATAAAATTATCGAACGCAATGGGACTTAAATAATACAATTAATATAAATAAAATATTAAATAAACTGTTATATTACTAGCCAGACCGATAACCAAACACAGACTTGAAGTTAACTTCGGGATTACATTTTTGGGTTACATTTTACAAAATGGATTACATTTTTATGCATAATAGAATATCTTTAATGTCATTTCACAGCTGCATACAACGAAATTTTAGCTCTCTCTTCCCAAGTACACATTAATAACACAGATATGGACGAGTGCACATATAATGCATATTACGTACAGAAACAAATATGTAGCCTACAGTACAGAAATATGTAAGTACATATTTATATAATTACGTTATTTTTTATTCACATTACAATCTGTACAAATAAAACCAAATAATGTATCCACAGTGTTACGTATTTTCTTTAGCATTAGCTAATGCTAGCGCTTTAACAAATAGACCATTCGTTCTTCAGTAGCTGAGGTGCTGTGGCTCAATCAGTGGATGTTAAAAATCCTTACGTGTAATAAAGTAAATCCATGCTCGGAACATGTTTTTGATATCTGTGAAGCTTCATAAAACGGGACAGCCATGCCTGGAGGAACCACAGTCACGTATGTATTTAAAACGCTGCAGGGCATGACTAAACTAGAGTTATGTATTATAGCACTGTGACATGTTTAATATATAAAATTATAACTATAAGATGTATTTTACTAATCTATATTACCCCTAAAATGACCGCTGGTAAAGCACATTTGCTCTGGGAGAATACAGACCGGAAAAGTTTTCGCACCCGGAGATTTAACCGGAAATAGGAAGGCTGCGCTCAGTGCACAGTCTATTATGAAATAAAAGAAATGTAACAGAAAAATACGAAATAATTGTTTAAACCAGCAAATACTGAATCCACTGGCTTGTCCATTACGAAACGTATAATACGTATGAAATACAAATTATATTTGTATGTTAGTTTTTCATTTTAGATTCATTATACAATTAAATTATTGTTTTGAACCCACTTCTAGAGAAAAACACTTATTCAAGATATTTTATTCCAAATGATAAATCTGTAGACCACAATAATAATATGTAGGCATGTGTCATTTTGATGTTATCTGGCATGCTACGAAACCCTAGTATTGTCTCTTCATACAACAGTTACCACCAAAATCATCAACCAAAAACTGACCACTTACTCGAATATGAAAAATAGTCCGCTGGTGACCAGTATAAGCCCCAGTGTGAGAGGCAGCACGCCGCTCTGACGCCCCACGATGATGCGTCCATCACAGTAAAAGCGGTTCTTCCCGCGAAACACCTCCCATTTTCTCCGGACTTGTTTGGCCTTTTGCTCGGGAAGAGGTCGCGATGGAGGTGTTGGCCTGGATGTCACTAGTGCCTGAGGATCTATTTGCTGATACTCGCGTTTTTTCATCATTCGCAATGGTAGAAACAAGCCGCTCCGCGTTTAGTGTCCATCAGATATCAGCTGCTGGATAATGATCGGATAAACGTCGTTTATAGTGGCATTACAGAGAAATCACGCCGACAGCCATAGACAGCGTTTTGCTATCTCAACAAAGAGAACGCGATCCAATAGAAGCACGACGAAACACGGCGGTGGTATATACGACTGGTATGTGACGTGACACGTTATGACGTCACCGTCGCTACATGTTTCAATAAACAAGCGGTGCCAAATATGTAGGCCTATGTATGTATATGTAAATATGTATATGTATGTGTTTATGTTTCAATTTTACTTTAGCTTTCCTGTGGCTCAGTGGTTAGAGCATGGCACCAAGATCAAGATCGTTCGAACCCAGGGGATTGCACATAGTCAGAAACTAAATTTATAATATAATGCAATGTAAATCGCTTTGGATAAAAACGTCTGCCAAATGCATACATGTAAATGTACTATGTTTTAATGGGTTTGTTAAATTGTACAAAATAGAAAATGTCTTTATATGTTCATATTACTCAACAGATGTCATGTTGAGCACTGATGTTATAATAAACAAGCAGTGCCAAATAATTTATCAGAATGTTGCGCAAACGGCAACCTTGACTTGACCAGGTGCTCAGCTATCCTTGTTGGTAATCGTGAGGCGGACATGACACTCACAATGGTAGCAGCATACATTAAGTGCACTACAAAAAGCTCCTAACTCGTTTACCACACAAAACCATCTGCCACAAAGGTTCGACCCTCTGCGACAGGTCAGGGTTGAAACTCTTTACATGACAGACTGCGTTATAGTTTACCTTTCAACATAATCTTTAAAAACGGTCACTCATCTACGATACTATGCATGATATTTTACTCAAATAAAACTCTTATTGCTGCCTGATGAAAGCAGGGACACACATGGGATGATGCAGCCCGTGCCGGATAGCTTGTGGTTTGTTTTGACTGTACAGTGTTGTCAAAAATGTTGTCTGTATTTTAATCTTTAAAGTAAAATAATTAATTACATGCATGTAAACCACTTATATCTTCTCAATTAGATTTTTATATCCTTTATTGTAATATCATATTTCTGCTTTAGAAATTATCTGTTGGATAAACAAGAATGCACCAGGCAGAGTCAACTACAGAAGCAAATGTTTTTATGTATATTTTATAGACTGCTGGGGTCACTTTCAATTTGTATACCATTTACCAGTCTTTGGAAGTTTTATATGGTAAACATAAAAAGATGGAAAATAAAAAATCTTATTAAGGAGTATACAAAGTATATGGACTACAAGAAAAATAAACGGAGAAAGTAGAAAGAATAGAAACTAAAAAAGTACAATGCTACTTGGGAAAAAAGTAAATTACACACTTCAATATAAAAGCACTTAATTAAAGATCAAGGATAACATAACCTAAAACAGAACATTGATATTTAATTTTAAAACTGCTATTTTTCTGTTGAACATAGAAGAAGAGAAGACACGCTCTTCATCCAGGAGTTTCTTAACTTTGAAAGATCAATCCTTCATATACCAAGTAATTTATCCGTTAAAAACATGTATAAACCGTATAACATAAACCGACCATGTAATTCCAGCTGTAACCAGAGTTTAACATACGAAATGGAAATCTGACTGTAGTTTTTCTTTATATGCATGCAGTAACTAGGTGGTTGAGCCATGCTGAACATCGTTGAAAAAGTAACCATGTGACAACCTCAGCAGCATTCTGGAGAATGATTATTGTATGTAACCCCGTCTATTTTAGTGTTGCAATCTCTTTTGTAGTAAATGCAGAACACTGAAAATGTATCATATACAAAAATAACAATGCTTTAATTTTAAAGGATCAGTTCACCCAAAAATTACTCACCCCTTAAATTGTTCCAAATCACAGAGAAATATGTCACCATTGACTACCATAGTAGTTAAATTGCATCATAAATGTCTTTGTTCTGTTGAACTCAAAAGAAGATATTTTGAAGAATGGAAAGCAAACAGTTCTGGGGCACTTGTGACTACCTTTGTAATTTTTCCTACTATGGTTGTCAATGGTGGCCAAGAACTGTTTGGTTACAAGCATTCTTCCTAATGTATTTCTCTGTGTTCATCAGAACAAACAGGTTTATACAGATTTGGAACAACTCGAGGGTGAGTAAATGACAGAATTTTATTTTTTGTTTGAACTGTCCCTTTAAGGCAGTGGTCTCCAACGTGGTGCCCGCGGGCACCTGGTAGCCCGCATAAACTCTGTAAGGTGCCCGCCAAACACAGGGCTCAACAATAATGCTCAGGACAGTTGAAGAATCTGTGACTATACGTATCAGCCAAGTGCTACATCATCATGAAATGTTATTAGCACGTGTTGTAAGCTTTAATATATTCAAGTGGAAAAATATGTGAAAGAAAACAGAATTTGGTCCTGTGAGCCTAAAAATAATGCATCACGTGTTTCAAGTTTGAAAGTATTTTATCAACAAGTAGCCCTCTAGATGATTTTATATCTTCAGGTAACCCTCGCTTACAAAAAGGTTGGAGACCCCTGCTTTAAGGTGTTTTACATAACCACTAGATGGGGCTGTGGGATTAAACCTTGCAGTGAGCAGCCATTTTTGATCTGCACGTTTGCCTGTTGTTTCTTCAATAATAAACATTTAGTAACTGCATACTTTACTGATTTCTCGGATGAATTAGATGTAATTGGGCCACATTTCACATTAAGTGATGATTTTGGTGTATTTCTATACACGAATCAAAGAGCTCATACTGGGTTGCTTACAACCAGGCTTAACTTAATGCATATGATGCCTTTCTGTCAGTATTTTATTCACCCTCGTTTTAAACCCAAATGGCGTTATTTTTCCTGAGGATTACATACAAAGTAGCCTATGCAAAAATGCATAAATCGACCCCCACTATCGAAGTATTAGGACTCGTGCCCTAAATTTATACTAGGCTAAACCATATAAAAGTAGTGTCTATCGACTTAATTCTATATAATGTTGGACTTTAAAGGCAGTCCTGCATGTTCAAAAATTTGTACGGAGACGTTCTTCAAAATCGATTAGAAGTTTATTATCAGATGTAAAAAGGAGTAACAAAGCTTTGGGTTGCCAGTAAATCACCACTCTCTCCAAAAAGCCAACAACCCAAAATATTCAAATACACCCATATTTATAAAGTATGTGACGTCGCTCGTATCTTCTGACTCCTCCTCTGCTTTTTGCTCCCTTTCCACCAATCACCGTGAAGTCCTTTTTCTTAGTTCCTGTAAAATAACATTTCAAAACGTATATCCTGTGGTCAATCGCCAGTCCTGAGGAATGTTCTCCAGGACAGTTTCTTTTTGGGGAGCGGTCTCCTAAAAACAGTTCCCTGTGGCCGGACAACATACCAACATTCTTAACATTCTTTTAGTAAAAAGAAAACACTTAATCATCTAATACTTTTAATTATGTAGCGTTGTTTCTTAATCCTATGATTCATTAAAACACATCACAACTCATGATTATACTTAAAACATATGCAGTGGATTGATTCATAACATTTTATGTGAAAAACACTCTTTGTGTGTGTGCGTGTGTTGATCTAGATAATTTATGGCTCCAACCCCCATTTGCCACAGTAACTATTTTACTGAGTAAGATAGCAAGCACACGACAAAATCACACAGCTTAATGATTTAATGAAAGAAAACACTTATTGATTATATTGATATTTAAATCATACTTTTATCTGAAAAATATTCCCACAATAACCATCCGTTAATGAAAATAGTTTATATTCTTTCAATGCAATAATAATCCAAGTATTTCCAAATCTAAGTATTTCCAAATCCAAGGGTAAGGATAATAGGCACTAAATGGAATGGCAAGAGCAACAGTCATGGAAGCCTACATCTGTGATATCTAAAATAACCCAGCAAACACAGAACGTTCCCCTAACGTTAGTTTTTGGTTCCAACGTTCTAAGAACGTTCTTTTCAGGTTTTATTTTTTTGCAACCAGAAAATAACGTTCCCAGAACGTTGCAGGCTGGGTTTTTTAAATAACCAGAAAATAACCAGAAAATAACGTTCTCTGATGGTTATTTTTTGGTTATTTTTTGCAACCAGAAAATAACCAGAAAGTAACGTTCCCTGATGGTTACTTTCTGGTTATTTTTTTGCAACCAGAAACTAACCAGAAAATAACGTTCTCTGATGGTTATTTACTGGTTATTTTTTTGCAACCAGAAAATAACCAGAAAGTAACGTTCCCTGATGGTTATTTTCTGGTTATTTTTTTGCAACCAGAAAATAACCAGAAAGTAACGTTCCCTGATGGTTATTTTCTGGTTATTTTTTTTGCAACCAGAATATAACCAGAAAGTAACGTTCCCTGATGGTTATTTTCTGGTTATTTTTTTGCAACCAGAATATAACCAGAAAGTAACGTTCCCTGATGGTTCTTTTTTTGGCTATTTTTTATGGTAAAAATAGTCAAAACTGGTAAACGTCAGTGACATGTGCAATACATAAATTATAAGATCATGTAACCAGCCCTAATTGCCCGGCCTCGAACCGGCGTCAGTCCGAATGGGAGACGGGCGCTCTAACGAGGAGGCTAAAGACCGCAGTCTGTAGCGCCTGTCGCTAGAGCGTCTCTGTTAGTCAGGGAGTGAGGTTTACACACTGCACAGCTCTTCACTAGCTGGCCTCCGTTACAATCACATTGAAAACCAAATTAAATTAATAAATGTGCCCTTTAATGGCTGAAAAGAATAAACTAGTTAAGTTAAATGAAAATACAATCATCTATATCCATGTGTATTTCCTTAGTGTGGTTGTCTGTTACTGTATGTGTGTGCGCTCGAGCACGTGCATTCTCCGCTCTGCCGCGCACTCCCGTCATTTAAAAATTAACGGTCATTTCGTTTTACCTCACCGACTAACACATTAGTTTAGCGGTTTATTTATTTTAATTTTTTATTTAAAACCGTACAGATTTGAGAGTAGACTTATATTTTCGTGATGTTCGATTGATTTGACACATCTAAATCAACAGACCACGATGAAAGGACTGAAACTCAGGGCTTTTGATTGTTATATCTAAAGACGGAGCCGCGCTATACTTCTGTGGTGAGACAAAAATATTGTTAGCCTGAAGATAATTAAATGTTTATTCTTCTGTCAATAAAAATCTGCGTTAAATATTGTGTTGAAGTCATTGGTTATTTTATTTCGATATCTATAATGTCTGATGTTGAGGTAGGCCTACACACAGTGTGGTTTTATTAGAAATGATATACTGTGCTGTTTAAATCGAAAATTAGGCTACTTTAGTGATGAAAAAGGAATTATTAGGCTAAAAGAATAATCTAATGCATTGATTTCATCCTCCATATTGTGTGGGATGATGTATTTTACTTATTATAATTAGATTAACGTTAGACAAGCGATGGATAAAAACACAGCATGGAAGTATTCATTACTGACGTGTAAACGGACCGAGAAAAATATTTTAGGCTAACGTTCTGGGAACGTTCCCCTAACGTTAGTTTCTGGTTCCCAGAAAGTTTTTAAGGTTTGTTTTTGGTTATCTTTACGGAAATAAAACGTTAGTTTCATGGTTTCTATAACGTTAGGGTAACGTTCCCCTAACGTTAGTTTCTGGTTCCCAGAAAGTTTTTTTAAGGTTTGTTTTTGGTTATCTTTACGGAAATAAAACGTTAGTTTCATGGTTTCTATAACGTTAGGGTAACGTTCCCCTAACGTTAGTTTTTGGTTCCCAGAACGTTATCGGAACCAGAAACTAACGTTCTATTAACGTAAAGAAAACTTTCCTGGAGAACCAAAAACGAACCTTAGAAAATAACGTTCTGGGAACCAAAAACTAACGTTAGGGGAACGTTCTGGGAACCAAAAATTGTTAGCTGGGAATACTTTTTAATACATACATATAATACATTTATATGCAATATTAATAAAACTAGTCAGAAAATTCTCAATTGTGTTCTACAAAGCCGTTTTTATATTAGTACTCTGATGACGATATTCAGTGTGTCAGACAGGGGGCACATATTTTAAAACATACCTGATATCTGTATTCAGTCGATGTGCAATTGTTTTGTATGCATGTACAGTAGCAAAAACGAATGGAATGCGGAAGTAACTTGTGTCATGGATTTACTCACCAATACTCACCCTCTTGCCTTTATGACTGTCTTTCTTCCACAGAAAACAAAACATGATATTTTGAAGAAAGTTGGAAACCGAACAGCATGGCCCCCATTCACTTCTATAGAGGGTATGCACATGTTGTCACTTTCCCACGTGAACACGCCGGAACGCGCCTGCTTGAGTGGTAAAACACTTAATCTGTGATATTTCACAGTCCATTTTAGTTTAAGCAAACTCGTTTCAGCATGCTGTTCTTTCTACAAAACAAGTAGTGTTAAGGCCAGTGTTGGGTGTAACTAGTTACTAAGTAATTAGTTACTGTAATTTAATTACTTTTCCCTTGAAAAAGTAAAGTAAGGGATTACTCTTGTTTTTTCTGTAATTTAATTACAGTTACTTCTGATGTAATTAAACTAAATACTTTGTGTAATATGTGTGTGCAGAAGAGAGGAATTATTAGGCTAAAAGAATAATCTAATGCATTGATTTCATCCTCCATATTGTGTGGGATGATGTATTTTACTTATTTTAATTAGATTAACGTTAGACAAGCGATGGATAAAAACACAGCATGGATGTATTCATTACTGACGTGTAAACGGACCGAGAAAAATATTTTAGGCTAACGTTCTGGGAACGTTCCCCTAACGTTAGTTTCTGGTTCCCAGAAAGTTTTTTAAGGTTTGTTTTTGGTTATCTTTACGGAAATAAAACGTTAGTTTCATGGTTTCTATAACGTTAGGGTAACGTTCCCCTAACGTTAGTTTTTGGTTCCCAGAACGTTATGGGAACCAGAAACTAACGTTCTATTAACGTAAAGAAAACTTTCCTGGAGAACCAAAAACGAACCTTAGAAAATAACGTTCTGGGAACCAAAAACTAACGTTAGGGGAACGTTCTGGGAACCAAAAATTGTTAGCTGGAATTACTTTTTAATACATACATATAATACATTTATATGCAATATTAATAAAACTGTCAGAAAAATCTCTCAATTGTGTCTACAAAGCCGTTTTATATTAGTACTCTGATGACGATATTCAGTGTGTCAGACAGGGGGCACATATTTAAAACATACCTGATATCTGTATTCAGTCGATGTGCAAATTGTTTTGTATGCATGTACAGTAGCAAAAACGAATGGAATGCGGAAGAACTGTGTCATGGATTACTCACCCAATACTCACCCTCTTGTTCCTTGTTCATGTCTTTGTTCTGCATGAAACAGAGAAAGATTTTTGAAGAATGGCTTGTAAGCCAAACAGTTCTGGCTACTACCAAGTGACTACCATTGTAGTAGTTTGTTCATCAGAACAAAGAAAGTATACAGATTATGAAACTTGATATAATAACAGATTCATTGAATATCCTTTAATAGCCGAAGTTTTGTACACTGCCATGACCAGTGTTGGGTGTAACTAGTTACTAAGTAATTAGTTACTGTAATTTAATTACTTTCCCCTTGAAAAAGTAAAGTAAGGGATTACTCTTATTTTTTCTGTAATTTAATTACAGTTACTTCTGATGTAATTAAACTAAATACTTTGTGTAATATGTGTGTGTGCAGAAGAGGAATTACATCAAAATTCAAAGTCTA
>NC_079905.1:20001657-20012185 GCF_024868665.1 Triplophysa rosa | reverse complement strand
ACTTTAAAATCCGTGCTTTAATGTATAATTCTCACATTTGTAATTAATAATAATACTTTATGTAGTTTTATATTATTTATTTGAATGAATTAAAAGAGCCGTTTCATGTCTATCCTTGAATCACTTAACTCATCAAGGTTGATGTAGGATATAGAAAGTAATTAGTAATAAGTAATTAAATACTTTTTGAAGAGAGTAACTTGTACAGTAATCTAATTACATTATCGAATATGTGTAATTAGTAACTAGTAATTAATTACTTTTTCGGAGTAACTTACCCAACACTGGTTAAGGCTTACAGTACATGTGTATGTGCACCCTGTCAGTTGGTGTGTTTGTGTTGTGTATTTATAATGCTTGCAGGTAAGGTAAAGTATCATCATGCTATAGCAGCAAATTTGTGGCTCTTTAGAACAGAGCTAGTCGGTGTTTTGTCTTTAGTGCATTTACATTTCCAGCCAATAGATGGCGAATGTCAACCACTGAGTGAGGCATTCAAGATCTTGTTTTAATTCATCTTGGTGAGGAAAACAAAATTAAATTTATTTGGTTTGTAAATAAAGATTGTTTTGAATAATGATGCTTAATATAAGAAAGGTTTAAACGGATAGTCAGATGGGAAGGCATTTATTTATTTGATCTCAGTATATATAGGAGTGCATGGTCATATTAGAAACTTGCTGGATCTAGATTGATTTGGTCTGATATTTGCATTTCAGATGTTGTTACTGTGGTGCTGTGTGTGTAAGTGAATGTTAACTGTTAGCACAACGGTTGGCATATTTTTCCCAAGTGCCCTACAATTCCTATTAGAACGTTCCTGAAAACCAATGAAAGCGTGTTGTCCTGCCTTTGAGGTTTAAAGTCTTTACAATAAAAAATAGAAATGTTAAAAAAAGAGTGGTAAAACACTGGGCAAAATGAATGGTTACAATATCAGGAAACGCAATTCTGCGCAACATTTGAGTGTCTAAGAACACCTGATTCCTTTGTAAGTCATAAGGTAGTGGTAAGGATCACCGTCGAGCAGATGGGTAGTAACGCGCTACATTTACTTCGTTACATTTACTTGAGTAACATTTAGGAGAATATGTACTTTTTAAGTAAAATTAAAAGTATGTACTTTTACTCTTACTTGAGTAAATTTCTAATAGAAAATCTGTACTTTTACTTCGTTACATAACTTACATTGCGTGACGTTCCTTCGTTCCTTCATTTTAAAATATGCTTTTTAAAACGCGTTGTTTATTTCAAGGTTGTCATCTCTTTTTACGGGCATTCCCGAGTGATCGATTCTTTTGAGTCGATTCTTTTGAAAGCATTAATTGAACAATGGGTAAAACCATTTGAATAGGCTAATGAATCAGTTCAAATGATTTGTTCAGTTCGCAGCACGATCTGAATCATCTGAAGCAGGATTACTCACTCCTCGTAGCGCTTAAGAACACGCAGAACACAAGATCTTTGGATGAAGTGGATATTAATCTATATAGGCCTACAATCAAAAAGGCAAATGTGTCATATTGTTTGCCAGCAATGATAAATGCCCGCCATATGCGCGCACCCGCGCGACCTGTTCGTCAGACACAGCAACATGCGCGTTACCTGTTAGACACAGAGACGTGGGCTTGCAGAAATATACATTTGAAGAACAGAAGGAAGAAAACTTGTTGATGGGCGTGTGGTTCACTGTTTACTGTTTGTTTACAAGTAAGAGCGTTTCACAACACACACGTGACACAACACGAGAAAACACGAGCTTTGTTCAAAAATGTGTATTTCATTTAAGAGAGCACTGCAGATGTTCTAGATCATCTTAGGAAATGCTCTGAGTTTAGTTCATGCTTTAGTTTGACATGGTCTATTATTCTAAATAAGTTGTGTAAACTACATTGACATCAGGACTAGATGAAATTTACAGAAATGCTTGTCTCTTCTGTGTTTGTCTATTCTTTAGTCTCTCTAGTATATTGCAAAGATATCTGCTTATGATAATTAAAAATATTGATTAAAATGTAATATTAAAATATTGGCGTTAATATTAACCTTAGCATTCCTGTAAAATTAACCTAAAACGCCTAAAAAAGGCATGCCCAAAGTAAACTGTATTCTGTTCTTTAACCCTTTGGAGTACATGTATGGTTGTGCATATTTTGAAAGGAGACACTTTGAGGTTTGTTCATTAACAGTCAGAATCACAAGTCTTACTGGTATTGAGTAATAGAACTTTGAACACATTGAAAAGGGAAATAAGATATATTCCGCCTAAATTTTTTTTGTTAAAAAATGCCTGCAGATGACTACAACTGAGAGGTATTAGCTTGAAAACAAATTGGGATCACAGAATGAAGCCTTAGAAAGCCTAGTTTCAAATTTGATAACAATACCTTAGATAAGTGTATGTAAAAACACTGATTTTCTAAGTTTATATCTAGGCGCTTCCCAAAAAAGGCCATTTGGTGACTCCAAATGACTCCTTTTAAGCACATTGAATGTTAACACATAAAATGCTGCTATTTTTGAATGCTTTATTGTACAGTCATAATTTTGGGCACCAGTGAAAGGTTACACTAAGTGCTATTCAATCTCTCATCCAGATTCACTGCCAGTAATTGCTGACACATAGTAACTGAAGCATAAACAAGTTATAGTGTGTACAGATACAAAACAAGTGCTATGGTATTAAAAGTTAACATAAGACCACATATATTGATTCAATGAAGACCTTATATAAAACCATATATAAGTCAATATGTAAGACCATAACTATTTACACATTTTACAATTATATTTTACAAGTTATTGGCATCATGCCACTCATTGTAACAATCACGATTTGGCACAAAGCACAACGGTATGTCACAGGAGGAGCACTTCACTGGTGTCTTTGCTTGGCACTGTCTGCACCTCAGACGACCCATGGTGCTATGTGCAGTGATATGCACAGGCTTGAGATGTTTGCTGCGTGGAGTGGACGATGGAGCAGGAATTTTTGCTGCTGCTGCCAGCTCCTCAACAAGTGTCTCTCTGAATGCCTTTTGGTGCATGGGTAACTCTCCTTTACCTTTGGTAAGATCCTTGTAAAGCAAGAACGCATTCACAATAGCAATGTCCATAAAGTGATAAAACAATGTCTTATACCACCTCTGGGTCTTGTGGATGACTTTGTAATAATTGATCAGCGAATCTGAAAGATCCACTCCACCCATGAACCTGTATAGGAAGAAAAAGCAACACTGAGCCACATATTTGATTTAATTTCAAATAGCATAAAAGATTGTTGATTATATAATACATACCGGTTGTACTCCTTCACTGCTGGTGGAAGCCAACTGCAGTTGAGCCAAAGTCATTGGTGTTTTTAATTATTGTCAGTAACACAGAGTTTGTAAAAAAAAGTTGAAAAAGCTGTAAAGCGGTGTAGTTAGCTGTACGTATGAGCTGGGGGCCTGGTGATTTGGTGGGTCTGAAGGTGGGTTGTGGTGGTGTCACATCTGGAACATCAACATCATTCCATCTCTCTTCAGATGTGGGGATTGACATCTCAGCTTGACCACTGGTGCTGGCCGTTCTCCCTCTTCCTCTAGCCCGTCCTATGCCTCTTGGTCTTTTGCTGGCAGAATCTCTCTGGGTAGGTGAGGTTTGGGGCTTATCTTCCGATGAGGTGCTGTCGTCTTGCCTGTTGGTATATGGCTTTTTGCTGCTTGGCTCCCAGTCTTCATCCGTTTCATTTGATTGTCTGTGTTACCAAAATGCAAAGAGAAAATTGTTTACAAAACATTTGGATATATTTTTACATGCTCACACATATATAAACAGAAACACATGCACACAAACAACCTGAAACACACACACATATCCAGACATATACACCAGTGCACGAGCGCACACACACATGCACGCACGCAAACATATAAGTTACACCCATGCATAAACAATATACACTTATGCAGGAACACATCAAAACACATAACTCAGTATACACAGTAAAATATGGTATATAATATAATAAAATAAAATACTTACTTGTCGAGAGTGACGTCTCCGCCATCCAAAAACAGGTCCTCTGCAACCGTGTCAATGGATGAAACATCGTTCTCTTCGTCTGAAATGTCATCCTCTGATTGATCACTGTTACGCCGAGTACATTCTTCAACAACTTCGTCAAGTGTAAACTTTGTTTTTATCATCCTTTTTGCCATTTTTCACCTGTATAATCTCTCAACGCTAACTTTCACTTGTAAACTCTACAACGCTCTCTTTACGCACGGGCGCACGTGTCACTACAGTAATTTGCGCACAGACTTTTTTGCATGATAGATTGAATCTTCCCACTAAAGCTGCATATTAATCTTTTCAGAAGCTCATTGGCTATCATACAAGACAGTCATGTGCAAATTCTGATGACGATTAGATCAATCTGTTGTCCATCAAATTGAGGGCAGTGTCATTGGTCATCCAGGGCGCTCCTTGGCTATTGATGCCTAATGACACCCCTTAGATTCACCTATTGGTTCAAATGAGGTGTCAATTCAAAGTGCAGGGGTCAGCAGGCCATTTTGACATCAACAAATCGTATTGTTTACAATAGAAAAGAAGCTACACCGCAGAAAACACTTGAAGATTTGATTGCTCTTTCGGCTAACTTGAAACACACTACCACATTCCAGTGGATGTTTATGGATATATAAATGTTTTTTGGGCTAAATATTTCATTGAATTAGATCACTGGAGCATTTACAGTGTAACAACAACGTTTTTGTTGAAATTTTATGAATCATTGGGCAATCGGGAGGCTTCATAGATGAGTTCCGTCAGTTTAGTCGTTGTTTATTTGATTGTTGGTGGTCTGACAAAGACACTGATTGTACCTTCTGTGTTGATCGTTCCCCTAAATGGTTTACATTATTTGAATCACAAGAATCTCAGCTTTCCAAAGATATGTGACATGTTTAGCTTTTTGTTTCGTGAGTTTTTTTAATGTCACAAAGTTAACCCATAAACATGCAGTGTATCGCCCGCGGTACAGTGGATTTCAAAGGGGTTAAGTTTTATTTCGCGATTCATTATTTTGGTTTGCAGTTGTATTTTTTTGCTAAATTTTTATTTTTATTTTGCAAACCTTTTTTTGTTGCCAATATATGTGACCCTACTTTGGCTCCATAGAAACGCTGTTACGTCGGGAAGCGGAAGTGAGGAGCACCGCCGGCGTGGGGGGAGAAGGCTCTCACTAAATCCTTGGTGTTTCGAGTCTCACGTCATCAGATCCGTGGGCGTGGCTTGTTGGTTTTGACTAAATCCTTGGTGTTTCAAGTCTTACGAAACCTTTACCCTAACCCACAACCTAACCCTAACCTTACTCTAACCATCTAAACTACATTTGATTGGACGCCAATTCTATCTACACGGACGGTCGAATAATTCGCTTCCACTGCCAGTTAAGTGAGCTACTTTTTCTTCTGTTTGGAAATTATTACGGCGCTGTCTCGGACATTGATTTTAGCAACTTTCCTGATAGAGTGAATGCTGTCGTCTCTGGAGTGAGCCCCGCAGAATGGATCGAGTGGAGGAGATTGGGCCGAGACGCTGAGGACAGCCAGAACGTGGGCGATAGGGGACTGTCGAGTGAGGCTGTCGGACTGTTTCGCTTCATCTTGCCTCCTATTTTATTTTTTTGGACTGTGCGAGTTTTTATTGTGTAACCAAGGCATGCAAACTCAATCTTATCGGAGCACCCCTGGACCCTGACTTAGCTTGTGCCTCGTGCCGAATTTCAGCCAGAGTGAAGGAGCTGAGAGTGCGTATGCAGTGGGTGTGATCCTGTAAACACAAATGATTTAAAGAGTCTGCTCTGCGTATTTTGGATTTAAGGGGGGTTTGCAGTGTGGGATTGTGTCTCTTTGTGGTGTGATTATTTCTTTACTACCCTACATACGAAGCTGGATTTGTCAATGCCTTGGGCTGAAGCCAGTTGTGAAATTAGAACCCAAACGGTATAAAGTGTAAATTGTTGTCTGGGACTGCCTTGCTGCTTTTAAAGTGTTTATGCTATAGCAATTTTAGATTTTAACGTGTCATTGTTAAATAAAGACATTATTTTTGAAGAAACAGTGTTCCCTGTGGCCTTATTGAGGAATTCGGTTTGCTTCCTGGAAGTTTGTGAGTTGAGTGATAGCTAAATTGGTGTAACCTGCCACAAAAGCATTGTCCACGGCTGTTCTCAATGTTTATGTCCATAAACATTGAGAATTTTCATAAGGGCTAATAAAAGCCCTTATGAAAATTATCGATATTTTTTACTATAGTGAGCATAGTTTAGCTATAGAATTTGCATTAAAGCACAGGAATCACAAATTAACCATAGTTGCATTATAGTAACTGCAGTTTAACCATGATGTAGTTCAACTATGATAATACAAATTGTAATAAATCAGAAAAGGTGTGTTTCTATGTGTAAATATACACAAAACGCTGCTCATATATATATATATATATTTTGCAAACAAGTCAATAAGCAGGCTAAATGACCATACAGGTTGATACCTAAATGTTTTACTTCAACTGTGGAATCGAAACTGGGAATCGATAAGAATCGAAATCGATAAGCAGAATCAGAATTGGAATCGATAAAATTGAGACGATTCCCAACCCTAGGCCCAACCAGGGGATTCCAGTTCCCCTTTGGCAAAAGCTGCTGCCTCTGTACAAGCTCCAGAGAGCTTGGTTTACCGAGTTCAGTAATAAAAAGTTCAGACCTCAGCTATAACAGTGTCTGTCGGCAGATGGAAGACAGTTTAAAAGAGCAGTTCAGAGATGCAGAGGTTGTAAGAGCCGTCCTCAAAGTCATCAAGCCAGGAACTTTTAAAGACATGTTTATGAATAAGGATGGTCTGACTGTAGAAGAGCTAAAAGCCTTCCTCCATTCTCACCTGGGTGAGCAAAGTAACACCGAGTTGTTCCAGGAGCTCATGTGCACCAAACAAAAAGACAATGAGACACCCCAACAGTTCCTATACAGAGTCATAGGACTTAAGCAGAAGATCATGCTGGCCTCAAAACATGCTGACACATATGTCAAGTACAGTGCAAGCACAGTGCAGGATGTGTTTCTCCACACCGTATATCAGGGCCTAGGTCATAAACATGATGATGTCCGCAGAGAGCTGAAGCCATTGCTTGTGGACACCAGAGTATCGGATGAGGCAATTCTGAAACAGATGAAGAAGATAATGTGTGATGAAAGTGAAAGGCAGCGAAGGCTAGGTCCCGCCACCCGCCAAAGACTAACAAATGTGCACAGTGCTCAGTCTGAAGTCAACGCTGCACAGTGTCCTAGTGTAAAGGAGAAGGTGCCAAAAACAGATGTGATCCAGCAGTTGACGGAAAAACTTGAACAGCTTACGAGTATGGTTGAGCTCATGAGACAGTCAATGCAGACACAGGCGGTGGGGCAGTTCAGCCGCAATGGGAAAGGCGGAGGAGACCGCAGGAGAGAGAAACCATATGGCTGTGACAAGTGTGTGGAGCAAAATCGTCCCTGTCCTCACTAATTCCACTGTGGTGAAGAAGGCCACCGGGCAGTAGGCTGCCTAAAGAGACCAACACATCAGGGAAACTGGAGCCGGTCACTGCCGAGGGACAAATAGTGACCGGGTCCCAGCGATCGTCCCAACCTGACACTTGACATACTGACCAACCTGGAAATGAAAACTGACAAAAGACAAAATTACGGAAAGGAAACAGGAACAACCAAACAAGACAACCACTCCATTCACTCATGACTTACGTCACAGCAAAAGGGAACACCTAGCCAAACTCATTGGAAGGAGAGCTCTCTCACTCATTGTAACCTAAATGGATTAGCAGTCAGTGCTCTGCTAGACACTGGGGCTCAAGTAAGCATGATTGATATAGACTGGAAGAGTAAATATTTACCTGACACTCCTGTTAGGCCACTCAGTGACATTATTGGTGACGAAGACGAGTTAAGGGTGTATGCAGTGAACGGTGAAGTCCTTCCGTTTGATGGCTGGGTTTCCCTTACAGTCAATTTGATGGGGAATGAGGACCCTAATCTGTCAATCACTGTGCCTTTTCTTGTCAGCAGTCTTGCTCTGGAGAGACCACTGCTGGGTTTCAACGTGCTGGAAGAGATGACACAAGAACAACTTGAAAAGCTGATTTCAACCCTTGTCGTCCTACTCTGTAATGCCTTGTGTATACCAGCAGAGAAGGCAGAGCTAATGGTGAGCTTCATCCAAATCAGCAAACCCTCTGTGCAGAGGGTTTGCGAAAAAGTGATCGCAACAGACTCGCCTGAAGCAGCCCAGCCCACAGTGACTGTTAACAGTGCTGTATCAACACCTGTTGATGCCCGTCCATCGTCATGGCAACCTCCCATCGACCTCAGTCACCTTGATGAAAAACAAAGGGAAAAAGTCAACAAAATGCTGTGTGATGAAGCCAGAGCTTTCGCATGGGACAGCGATGATATTGGATGCATACCAAGCCTACAAATGTCAATCACCCTCACAGATGAACTCCCTGTACAGAGAGCATACTCAGCAGTCCCAAAGCCACTGTTTAAAGAGGTAAAGGAGTATGTGCAGGAGCTGCTGATGAGAGGCTGGATTGTTAAATCCAAGCTGCCCCAGTTGTCTGTGTTAGGAAGAAAGATGGCAGTTTACGTCTTTGTATTGATTATCGCCTCCTGAACAAAAAGACTGTGCCTGATCGACATCCGCTGCCCAGAATACAAGACCTGACAGACACACTGGGGGGCTACACCTGGTTTAGCATTCTCGACCAGGGAAAAGCTTACAATCAGGGCTTCATCGCAGAGGGTTCACGTCACCTGACTGCCTTCATCACCCAGTGGGGCCTCTATGAATGGGTCCGTATCCCATTCGGACTCTCAAATGCCCCAGCAGCATTCCAGCGGAGCATGGAGGAGGTGCTAGGCACACTCAGGGATGAATGCTGCACCCCATATCTGAATGACGTGCTCTGTTATGCAAGAACATTCGATGAACATGTGGAGGCCCTCCTCAAAGTGCTCCAGGCCCTTCAACAGCACGGAGTAAAACTGAGACCTGAGAAGTGTGAGCTCTTCAGACAAGAAGTCAGGTACGTGGGGCGCCTTGTGTCCGCTGATGGTGTCAAGATAGACCCACGGGACCTTGAAGCAGTCAAAACCTTGACAAGCGAGACACCACAGACAGTTGGTGAGGTAAGGAAACTGACCGGCTTCATGGGATATTATCACTCATACATCCAGGATTTTTCCAGGATCGCAAAGCCAATCTATGAGCTTCTCCAAACTAAGTCAGGGAAAGCCTAGATTCCAACACGTGGGAAAACCACCAAACGCCCACAGCTGCCTTCCCGAGAGCCTGTTGACTGGACCCCTCAACATCAGGAAGCCTTAGAGCAACTGGTCACTCTCCTTATAACCCCACCTGTATTAGCTTATCCTGATTTCAACCTACCTTTCAAGCTGCATACAGATGCCTCAGACCAGGGCCTGGGGGCTGTCCTCTATCAGCGCCAGAATGGAAAGCTGAGAGTCATTGGCTATGGCTCAATTCCTCGCATTGAAATGGGCTGTGTGAAAAGTTCCAGGACTACCTGTACTACGCTCCCCATTTCACTGTGTACACGGACAACAACAACGACATCATCGGTGGGTGGGAGAACTCTCAGATTTCCGGTTCGACATCAGGTACAGGCTTGGAAAATCAAATCTGGATGCAGACACACTGTCTCGCCTTCCCTTGGACATGGGACAATATGAGGTGGCTTGTACAGAGGAGCTCTCGAACGAGGCAGTAAGTGGAGCCACCCGAAAGCTGCTGCATGAGTGGAGTAAGTTGCAACTTAAAGACGGCCTTCTTCACAGAAGGACGAACCAGCAAAAGCAGTTAGTCCTCCCTCTGAAACACAGGCCGATAGCTCTGAAGTACCTACATAATGAAATGGGTCATGTAGGCACAGAAAGAGTGCTCCATCTTGCTCGGGAAAGATTTTACTGGCCCTTTATGGCTAAAGAAATTGAAGACTATGTCACCCGAAAATGTCCCTGTATCAGGTTTAAGAAACCCACGACACACACTAGAGCTCCTATGGGCAGCATTACCACTAACTCCCCTTTAGAGCTTGTGTGTATTGACCCCACAAAGAACAAGAGCGGGAAAACAGCGGCTGAGTACATCTTCAATGATTTCATACCCCGGTTTGGATATCCATCCAAACTACATCATGACCAGGGTCGTGAATTTGAGAACAACCTGTTCCAATCATTACTCAACTCAACTTTATTTATATAGCGCTTTTTACAATTTTCATTGTTACAAAGCAGCTGTACATAAGACATATTGACTATAAGCAAACCAATTAAAGTTATACCTGCAAAAACAAGAAAAAGGTGAAAACAAAGAAGACAGACATACCCACATACAAAACACTCCACACACACAATATGCACACGTACTAACACACAGACACACACACACGGACGCGCACACACACA
>NC_079905.1:19981438-19998570 GCF_024868665.1 Triplophysa rosa | reverse complement strand
AATTTTTTCTCTAATATCTTGGATTTTATATGTGAAGTAGTTCATAAATTCATCACTGCTATGCTGATATACAGGATCAGAAGTCACTGACGATTTATTTTTTGTTAATTTAGCCACCGTGTTAAATAAAAACCTAGGGTTGTGCTGGTTTTCTTCTATTAGTGATGAAAAGTAGGCGGATCTAGAAGTTATTAGGGCTTTCCTGTATTTTCGAATACTATCCTTCCATGCTGTACGAAATACCTCTAATTTAGTTTTCTTAAAGTTGCGCTCCATTTTTCGGGCCGCTTTCTTTAGAGCCTGAGTGTGTTCATTATACCACGGTGTGGGGCTGCCATTTTTAATCTTCTTTAAACGTAGTGGAGCAACTTTGTCTAGCGTTACCGAGAAGGTGGAATTAAAATTTTCAGTGGTAATGTCAAGATCTTCAACGTTATTTCTCATGATTTGAGACAATTCGGGCAGATTATCGAGAAACGCATCTTTGGTAGTTGAAGTTATTGTTCTACCATATTTGTAACAATGAGTTTTATTTGCAGCCGTAGGCCAGTGAAGCAAACATAATACCAGATAATGATCCGAAATGTCTTCACTCTGCTGAAGGATTTTAACGTCGTCCACATTTATACCGTAAGACAGTATTAAATCTAAAGTATGATTACGAAGGTGAGTGGGTCCTGACACATGTTGACTAATGCCCATGGAGTTAAGAGTGTCTTTGAAAGCCATTCCTAAGGCATCTGTAACGTTATCTACGTGGATGTTAAAGTCACCAACGACAAGGAGTCTATCTGCGGCCAGTACTAGTTCTGATAAGAACCCACCAAATTCTTTAATAAAATCTGTGTGGTGCCCTGGAGGCCTATATACAATAGCTAGAATCAATTTAAAAAGTGTTTTATCTTTAGTATTAGGTGTTGAAACATGAAGAACCATGACTTCAAAAGAATTATATTTAGAGTTCGACTTCTGGGAAATGCTAAGAGAGTTATTGTAAAGTGCTGCGACACCTCCCCCTCTGCCTTTTAGACGAGGCTCGTGTTTATAATAATAATCTTGGGGGACAGATTCATTTAAAGTAATATAATCATCTGATTTTAGCCATGTTTCTGTCAAACAGAGCATGTCTATTTTATGATCTATTATCATATCGTTAACAAAAAGTGCTTTATTAGAGAGAGATCTAATATTTAGCAATCTGAGTCGTAATAGTTGATTATCTGTATTTTGTTCATGTTTAATTTGTTTAACGTTTATTAAATTACTTTCAAGAGGTTTACGCATTATTTTATGTTTGCTAATCCGGGGGACAGACACAGTCTCTATTTTGTGATGTTTGGGAGAACGGATTAATACATGTTGTACATTTTGTGTGTTCTGCGACAAGAGACGGCAAGCAGACATTTGGTTAAGCCATTCTGTCTGCTCCCTGACCTGGGCCCCAGCGAGTCAAGCTTTAGCATTAGCATTAAGACTTTTTGCCATATTTCTAGACAGGATGGAAGTCCCAGCCCAGGAGGGATGGAGACCATCTCGTTTCAACAGGTCAGGTCTGCCCTCAAAACTCTTCCAGTTATTTATAAAAATGATATCATTATGCAGGCACCACTCAGACAACCAGCCATTTAGTGATGATAATCTGCTATAAATCTCATCACCACGATAAGCAGTGAGGGGGCCAGAGAATATTACAGTGTCTGACATCGTGCTTGCGAGCTAAAACACCTCTTTAATATTATCTTTTGTGATCTCCGATTGACGGAGTCGAACATCATTTGTGCTGACGTGAATAACAATCTTACTGAATTTACGATTAGCCTTAGCCAGCACATTTAAATTTGACATGATGTCAGGCGCTCTGGCTCCCGGTAAACATTGGACTATGGTGGCTGGTGCCTCTATGCTAATGTTTCGAACAATAGAATCACAGATAACTAGGGCACTTTCAGCAGGTTTCTCAGTCGGTGCGTCACTGAGTGGGGCAAACCTGTTCGAGACTGTAATCGGAACGGTCGAGTGATGTTTTGTCCTGCGACTACACCGTCTCACAGTCACGAAGTTTCCCAGCTGCGGGGGATTTTCAACCGGAACCGAGCTGTGTGAGCTAATGTTGCTCGCATCCAAAGTGTTTTCAATAGTCAATAAACTCTTACTATCCTCAGATAACGATCGGATGCGAGACTCTAATTCTAAGATCTTCTCTGTCAGCATAACTATTTCCCTGCATTTATCGCATATAAAACCTTCGCAGCTGACAGAGAAGGCTAAGCTAAACATATGACATGAGGTGCAAGTAACAATAATACGAATAGAAGCCATAACTCACCGGGCTAGAAGTGCAATTCCAACTTACCAAGGTTGCTCGATGAATCGTAGTATACTCGCTTAAAAAGAAAACAGATAGCACACAAGACAAACCAGAGGCAAGATGATATTCCACAGTGTAAACAGAAAGCAAGCTAACACGCTATTGCTATGCTAGCGGCATTAAGTTAATTATCACTTTTGGTTTAGAATCTTCAAGTAAATAACAAAAGCAGGGTTATTGAGATATCAGGATAAGTTAGCAACGACAATGATAAGTAACGATAATAAAATACACTAATATTAGAGCGAGGTGTGGGGATACAAACAAACTGCCAACAGCGATGCAGACAGGAACCGGTCAGCGGCTGTCGGGGGTTGGCCACGCACGTACGTCGCCCTACCACCCACAAGGCAACCCAGCCGAGCGGTTGAACCGCACTATCCTCCATATGTTAAGAACATTGATTGATAGTGAGAAACTGCGGTGGAACGATCACCTCCCGCATGTTATACACGCATACAATTGCACCAGACATGAATCAACCGGCTACTCACCGTTTTTCCTCATCTACGGCCATCACCCACATCTCCCAGTCGACTTGCTGTTTGGTTTTGTTGGAGAAAGGGAGCCATACTCACCTAGAGGATTTGCAGAGAAATGGGCTAAAAAGATGTCAGAAGCCTACCGCATTGCCGGCGAAAATAGCAAAAAGTCCAGTGCAAGGGGAAAAGTGACATATGACAAGACAGCAAGAGGGGTTGTACTGCAACCAGGGCAAAGAGTTCTGGTCCGGAACCTCAGTGAACGTGGAGGGCCAGGAAAATTAAGGGCATACTGGGAGAAGACTATATACATAGTCGAACGTCAACTTGCTGAGAACCCAGTGTACGTTGTCTGCCCTGAAACTGGAGACAAACAGAAAAGCTGCACCGCAATCTCCTGTTACTGGTGAACGACTTACCTGTCGATGTCACTCCACCTGACACCAGACCTATCCCTGAGAAGAAAACACATAATAGACAAAACCAAGAGAGAATAACAGACACTCAAAGACAAGCAGAAACGAGTGATGACAGTGAAAATGATTCAGATGATGATTCTGGCTCGGGATACTGGTTAAGGAGACCGACCGAAACGACAGAGACAAGACCTGTTACCTACCAGGAACAACTCACCATGTATCCAGAGATTCGGGGGTCAGAACCAGCACCGGTAAGGAGAGAAAGTCATACTGTACCTGCACAATTACCAAATCCTACTGAGAAGAGACACGACGCTGATGAAGACCTACCTTTACTCACTGGACCTGTGGAAGGGGAGGAAAACAACGGACACCAAGACCCTGACTCAGAAGCTCGACCTTTGACCCCTCCTGTAGAGCACACTCAGTCAGAGGTTAGAAGGTCCGCTCGTGAGAGAAGGCCACGCCATTTTCTCACATATGAGTCATTAGGTGAACTATCGGTCCAGCCACACGACACAGTTAACTCTGTGACCGGATACACAGTCCCCTATATACCTATCATAGAGGCACATCATCACACTACACCTGCACACTCACTCTTTCCATACATCCCGCCTCTTTGTAGGACATATCCACACCCACTCCTTTACTCCCAGGCACCATACATACCATACACTTACCAAGCACCAGCCACATACATCCCACCTACCATGCTTGTTTGTTGTATAGAGATTTGAGAATCAAGGTTAAGAGTTAAAAATGTTAAACAGTTTAGAGATAAAGATTTTTGGAAATGTCAGGAGCCATTCTTTTCTGTCAGGGAGCATGTGATGCCCACTAAAGTGTTATCACATTTGTGGTAGTTTCTGTAATTTTATAATTTATGTTTTGAATGTTTAATCAGGGGTAATCAAACTGTTTCCACCATCCTTGCACTAAAATATTTTATATAAATGTCAGGAGTAATTGTGGGGTCGCCAGCAGGGGGCAGTGTGGTGTTTATTGTGCTCCGTTAGGGCTTTACATCAGTTTGGTCTGCTTTGCAACTTTCCTCTTTCTGCTGAGCGAGATGAAAAACGGACACATAGTTTGCCTTGTCTCACTTGGTAACACTTTACAATAAGGTGCTATTTGTTAACAATTAGTTAAGGCATTAGATAACATGAACTAACCATGAACAATACTTCTACAGCATTTATTAATATTAATTCATGTTAATTTCAGCATTTACTAATACATTATTAAAAACAAACGTTGTCACTGTTAACATTAGTTAATGCACCATGAACTAACATGAATAACTGTATTGACGTGAACTAACATTGACAAGGATTAATAAATGCTGGAAAACTAAATTGTTCATTGTTGGCTAATGTTCGCTAATGCATTTACTAATGTTAACTAATAGCACCTTATTGTAAAGTGTTACCTCTCACTTCTTTCTCCTGTTTCCAGAGAGAGCATATAAGCTGTTTACGTGGTGCCAGCCGGTACCTGTAACACACGCAAAAAAATCAACTCATTAGCCATTTCATTAAGACATTAACCTGTCAATTCTGCTTGTTTATAGCGAAAATATATAAAATAGAGTTAGTTTAAAAACAAAATTAGTTAAGTGCATTAAGTTGGCGGGCAGGATGACCCTTCATGGGCCCAGTCTTCGTCAGCTTTTGTAAAATATCTGATAACTTTGGAATCTTATTAAGTAACTCCTGTCTTGCTTGTCTCTTAAGCTTTTTCTTTTTTGAGCCCCACTCTCACTTTTTTTTGAAAACCCGACATTTTAGCAGATTTTAGCAGCTCTTCAACTTTCCATCATAATCATTCCCACAGTGAAGATAATGACATGTACATTTTACGCATAATAATTGGAAATCAGATCAATCTGATCTTACCAATCAAATGGCTTAAATTTTTGAATGACCTGCATATAAACCTATATGATAATTGCCGCGCTAAGGATGTCCGCATCCACCAATCACCTCCACTCTTTTCGCAGTTTGGGTTGCTCCTGGAGCCAGCACTCTTTTTCCACACGATCTACTGCACCGCTGGCTTCGTGTCACAACTAAGAGAAGAAGATAATTATTTTAAATACGTAATTAAAAAAAATATTTGTTTGTGTAAAGGCCCCCTTGCAGTGACGGGCCCTGGGCTTATGCCCCGGTAAGCCTGTGCGTTAATGTGGCCCTGGTAATGTGAGCTGAGCATTACAAGCGATCCGTCACGCCATCGTGTGTGAACTTAAAATATTTCAACTGTCAACAAACACTTGTCATCATTCCATAATGCATAATAATTACGGCAGCTGGTTTAGTCCAAAAAAGTGCAGAACTTTTTGCATTTGGGGCTGTTCGAGGTAGGATCATGTTCTCACCACAAATGAACTGCTTCAGGGTTCGTTTGAAAGCGTATGCTTATTTGGACCGCTTTTGGTGCGCACTCGAGTTCGATTACTACATTCACACCTGCCCAAACGAACCGCACCAAGAAGGAAAACGAACTCTAGTGCGATTCAACCATACTAAATGAGTCAGGTGTGAAAGCACTCTAAGGGCCGGTTTCCCGGACAGGGATTATCTTAAACCAGGACTAGGCCTTAGTTAAATTAGGATATTTAAGTCGTTTTAACTGGTTTACTGGTGTGCATCTTGAGAGAAAACAATCACACTAATATATTTTAAGATATGCCAGTGCAAGTTGTTTTCGATCAAGACACCTCTAACATTTGAGTTAGTCTGGGACTAGTCTTAAACCCTGTCCGGGAAACCACTCCATAATGTATACTTTTCCTAGAGCATATATATACAGTATATATATAAACATGGTCTTGGCACGCACATTTTCTGATGGTTCAAATGAATTCAGAGTACTAATTTGGTCTGGTGTATTCAGAGTCTAAACAGTCTTGGCATCAATCAATAACAAATGTTCTGCCCCTTTTTAAATATGCAGAACCAACTCTGCTGTCATCTGCATTTAGACAGGCACCGCTTTAAGACTATTTAAACATTTATACATGTTTATATTTGTGTAAACACATTTAAAACTATTACATGGAATTCTTCAGATTTTCCCCAAATTTTAACACAGAATTAACAAAAAAGTCTGCAGATTCTTTATGACCTTGCTTATGAGGAAAAACAACTTGAAAAAACTTGTGAACGATGTGAACGAAACATATCAGAAGGAAGATGTACACACAACAGGATAACTAAAAGTATGTGATTTAAAGATTTAAGTTCATGTTATGTGGCTCTAAAAAAATTATTTGGAACCCTTTTCCCCCCCTATAGGAGTCAATGGCTCCTTAATAATTTTTTTGTCTGGAGCCCTGGGTGTGCTGCAAAAAATGTTTACAAATTTGAGATAGGGATGCACCGAATGTTCGGCCACCAAAAATGTTCGGCCGAATATAGCAAAAAACGCAAGTTCGGTGTTTGGCCGAATGTGTGAAATGGCCGAATAAATTTTACCGAACATGACTCGTGATACGATCAAGCAGCAACCAGCGCAGAGAGAGAGAGAGAAACGCCTGCGTTTTATTACTGCCGCAAACATTTTGGCTGTGTGTGTGTGTGTGTGTGTGTTCATGTTTGTATATCCCGGTGGGGACCTAAACCTGAATACACACCAACACATGGGGACTCGTGTCACCGTGGGGACCAAAATTGAGGTCCCCAGGGGCAAAAAAGCTAATAAATTGTACAGAACAATATTTTTTACAAATCTAAAAATGCAAAAAGTGTTCTATGATCTTTAGGTTTAGGGATAGGGTTAGGGATAGGGGATAGAATATACAGTTTGTACAGTATAAAAACATTACACCTATGGACTGTCCCCACAGGGATAGTCAACCAAAGCGTGTGTGTGTGCGTGTGTGTGTGCGTGTGTGTGTGTGTGTGTGTGTGTGTGTGCGTGTGTGGAGCATTTTAAAATGTCAGAGAAAGATACAGCACGGGACTTGCCGCACGGAAGTAAATTTCCGAATGAAAGCGTCTTTACCGGTCGGTAACTTTACTTCAGATGGAAGCGGGCTGTCTGACAGTCAGCTTTTGTGGGCGGAGTTTGGAGGAGAGACGTGAACTGAAATGGTTGTCAGTCAGCATCCGTCAGAATTGCTTGCATTGGTTGTTTTTTTTCTCAAATCATTTTGCAATGTAGCCTATAATAATCCAACAGTTTTAGTTTATTCGTATTTTTAGCTAATGGCCTAATGTGGAATGACACTTTTTAAAGAACTGTTTTGTTGTAGGGGTACAGAGTAACTTACATTACATACTTTTAGCAGTCAGTTATAGGCCTAATTAATATAGGATATTCATGAAGGGAGAGAGCTCAATTTTTTGTTTGAATTTACTTTGTTTTGCTCAATTTTATATTAAGTTGTATTGTATTTTATTGAAAAACAAGACAAATTATAAAAAGCACATTTTGACTATTCAGTTTGTGCAATAGTGAAAAAAATAGCTTAATAAATAGAAGAAATGCAAAAAACCATGTTCGGTGTTCGGTATTATTCAGCCTTCGGCCAAGTATTTCACATTATGTTCGGCTTCGGCCAAGAATTTTCGTTTCGGTGCATCCCTAATTTGAGATCAAGTGGTCTTTATTGTTATTTTTTGTGTGTTTTGATGATGTTGATGACATACAAAATAAAATGTATGTATTTTCTGTTTGAGGTAGACAAGTAAAGGTTTACTATATAAAGTGCACTAGCTGCCTTTATATCACATTTCAACTTATATTTCACAACACATTTCATCCAAACAAACTGTTGAATCGTTGTTGAACTGTTGGAAGCAAAAGTAATTTTGTTTTCGTTCCTTCAAAACATACTTAGTTTATATTTCTCATGTTTGTACAGCCCTACGCAGACATGCATTTCTATGTGGAAACGCTTAGGCCTACCTCATCATCATGACAGCAGTTCGGGGTCAAGTCACAAAACGTCAGAGATTAGAACTTGATGACAATATGAAAAGCCGTGCCTGGATTCAAGACACTGGAACTAGAATTGTCATCTTATATTGTCACACTAGCGAAAGTGCTGACAGTGAAAATCCATTTCTGATTTTATCAATGTTTTCATAATACTATGCTTTTGAATCGCTCTTGCTGTACTTTAATGTGATGTGCCCTGCAATCTGTGCAGACCCGTATTAAGTCAAGAAGACTACTCCTGAAGACTCCTGAAGTCCACTGAAAAGGCCTGAAGATTGCCAACCTGCTTAACAAAAGTCAAGAGCGAGGAGGAGGGCGTTTTTTAACACGAGGGATTGGAGGTTGGCCAACTGTAGTGGCTCGAACAGCAGTCCACATAAAGCCTTTAAAACAGTTGACAGATACCATGACTGGGAGGATAGACCACTGACTGGGAGGATTTAATCTACTCACGACTAATTTAATTAAGTCATGTTTTCCAACAGACTGGCCGGCTATTGGGACATATCCCTAGACATATCCCTCCCCTCGTCAGTTTGAAGGTTTAGCAGCGAGCTAAACCTTCAAACTCACGAGGGGAGGCATGACTGTTTCTGCTGAGGGGCCACACATAAAGGCACCACCTGGAAGACTTGGAGGACAACCATGGGGTGGAGAGCACAGGCAGCCTGGCTTTCGGCCATTAAAGCCTTTGCTGCCAGTGCTGACGTAACATGGCAGGGCTTGAAGGGGTGAGCGACTTTAGTCTTCCATCCGCCGCCTGTGGGTGGGCATAGATGAGACTGCATGGCTTCCTCCAGGGGCAATAGCTACATGTAGCACTTATGCTCAGCGCCATCAACTGTCGAGAGCAATTGAGAAAAAGAGTTGTGGCCAGACCTTGGTGGACCTCGGAAAAGAAGGGAGCAGGTCTTTGTCTGGATTTCTGCAGTCGGCGTCACGCTGCAGAAACCACTTGTCAAGGTGGCTACAGTGTTATGAGAAAGTATTCATACCCCTTAATAATTTTTCACATTTTGTTATGTTGCTGCTCTGTGTTGAATTACTTTAACGTTTTGTTTGAACATGAATCTACACTCCATACACCATAATGACAAAACAAAACAGATTTGTGACAACTTGGAAAATTTACTAAACAATATAAAAAATGAAATAATTATATTTTATATAAATATAAATAATTATATAAGTATTCATACCCCTTTCTTGGACACTTGAAATTCAGCTCAGAAGCATTCCAGTTTTGCTTGTTGATTTTACTACCTGTTAACCTGTGGCAAATGCAATTGAATGAGCATGATTTGGAAAGGCACACATCTTTTAATAAAAGGTCTAATAGCTGAAAATGCATATCAGAACAAAAATCAAGCCATGACATCTAAAGAACTTCTAAAAGAGCACTGAGACAGGAATGTATCAAGATACAGATCTGAGAAAGACTATAAAAAAATCTGCTGTATTGAAGGTTCACAGAAGCATGTAGCCTCTGTTAATCATTAATGGAGGAAGTTTGGAACAACCAGATTTCTTGAGCTGGCCTCCTGTCCAAACTGAGCAATCAATGGAGAAGTGCCTTGGTTAGAGTGTCGACCAAGAAGCTCTGGTTGAGCTCCATGATCATATATGGAAATGGGAGAAACTTGCAGAAGTAAAACATCACTGCAACACTCCACCAATCTGAGTTTTATGACAGAGTGGCCAAGCGCAAGCCTCTCCTCAGTGAAGACACATAAAAACTTGAAATTTGCAAAACATAATATTTTAAATGGTAAGAAACCAGATTCTCTGGTCTGATGAATCTCAGTTTTAAGCATCATGTCTAGATGAAACCAGGCACTGCTCATCACCTACACAATACCATCTTAAAAGTAAATTGTGGTGGTAACAGAATCATGCTTTGTATGTAATAATTAGCAGCAGGGACTGGGGGACCTGTCAGGGGGAAGTAAAGGCTCAATGGCACAAAATACAGAGATACCCTTAATGAAAACTTAGTCCAGTGCCTTCAGAACCTCGGACTGGCCAGACAGTTTGTTCTCCAACAGGACAATCCTAGATCCTATGCACACAGCTAAAACAATGCAAGAGTGGCTTAAGGACCGCTCTGTCAATGTCCGTGAGTGGTCAGGCCAGTGCTTGGGCTTGAACCTCACTGAACATCTCGGCAGTTGACAGGGGGACTCTGCACAAACCACATTACCTGAGCGGCATTTAGAACAACACGCTCTAATACACAATGCAAAAAGGACAATGCATATAGCAATAGATTACTGTTCATAACCCCGATTCTCTGAAACATTGAGTGGAGAGATCCACCTATGGGAAAGGCATTCATACCTGACCTCTGCATTAGCATCCAATTGCCCCCTCACCTAATGCATAAAGGCACCTGCACGCACTACATTTCCTGCACAGCTACATGAGCATATTCGCTTCTCGTGCAACAAGCGGGGCAAACTTGGTGGATTTCTTCACTCAATGTTTCAGAGAACCGGGCTTACGAACAGTAACCAATTCTTCTCTTTCATCATCTCGTGTTCAAGATCCACCTATGGGAGATATGGACAGCTCTCCGGTTGCCCAATACACTCACAGTGAGGCTCTGAAAGCCAGAGGACGGTCACAATATAACAACCCACATGGGCAGTGAGATATCCCAGTAAATCTATGAATGACATGTGGCAACATGCATACATAAACAAACCTGACAACGCACACAGATATAAACTTATGGTTTATAGGTGGGGAAATAAATAACATGCTAGTGACATGTATAAGCCGGGCTAGCAGCCTTGGTTAAAGGAGGGGTACGAGTGAGGCTACGAACAGCCCTCCCCGAAAATAGATTGAGCTACCGGGGTCCTGGTAACATCCAGCCGGTAGTATCTGACAAATGAATAGGGAGGAGCCCAACTTACAGTGGCACAAATGTCCTTCAGTGAAACTCCCCTAAGCAGAGCCCAAGAAGCAGCCATGCCTCTGGTAGAGAAAGCTCTAAGCTCTAAGGCCCCCTAGGGGCTAAAATTCATATGCCATGGATATCGCTTCCACAAGCCAATGAGAGAGGCATTATTTGGAAATGAGGTTCCCCATGTGTGTGGTGTAGCCCATGAAATGAAGAGCTGATTGCTCTTTTTATAAGAATTAGTCCTGTCAATGTAAACCCGCAGGCCATGCACAGGACACTGAGGGTTAAACCTCTCATCCTCCACAGAGGAAAAAGGAGGTGGGTGAAAAGCAAGACAGTTCAATCACCTCACGTCACTGCTGAGAAGCATTTAGGCATAAAGGCCTGGTTAGACCTAAGAAAACGGTATCTCCACTGAGATAGAATTTAGTGCACAGGGAATAAACAGAGAGTGCGTAAAAAAACACGGACCCAGATGCAATGCTGTCTTGAAACACAGATGTTGAGAGAAATGTCTCCCAAAGGCTCAAAAGGCTGTTGTGACAACGCCTCCAGCACCATGATGAGGTCTCACTCTGGCACAGCTTTAATAGGCAAAGGAAGGAAACGGCGCGCATCCTTCTTGAACCTGCGAATGAGGGGGTGTTCCCCCATCAATGTGCCATCGAACCCAACATGGCACACAGTGATAACTGCTAAATAGACCTTGACAGAAGAAAAAAAAATCTCTATCTATTAGTTTTTTTTCTCCATTGGAGTTTTGGGTTCCTCGTCACCGTTTGAATACTGTTTTGCACTATTTGCCTGGCCGGGGGTGCTGCTTTAGAATTTTAAAGTTTTACTTAATTAATATTGCATATAGGAATTTATAGTCTGTTTAATATTTGACCTGTGTTTCTCTCTCCTTTATCTTAAATGTGTGCATTTCACTGTCTGTGTGTGTGCGTGCACGTCCGTGTGTGTGCGCATTTGTGTGTGTATCTATGTGTGTTAGTACGTGTGCATATTGTGTGTGTGGAGTGTTTTGTATGTGGGTGTGTCTGTCTTCTGTGTTTTCACCTTTTTCTTGTTTTTACATGTATAACTTTAAATGTTTTGCTTATAGTCAATATGTCTCAACTACAGCTACTTCGTAACAATGAAAATTGTAAAAAGTGCTATATAAATAAAGTTGACTTGACTTGACTATGTCCTGCAAAAACTCAACTCAACTCAACTCAACTTTATTTATAAAGCGCTTTTACAATTTTCATTGTTACAAAGCAGCTGTACATGAGACATATTGACTATAAGCAAAATAATTAAAGTTGTACCTGCAAAAACAAGAAAAGGTTGAAAACACAGGAGACAGACATACCCACAAACAAAACACTCCACACACACAATATGCACACGTACTAACACACATAGACATAGACACACACACACACACACACACACACACACACACACACACACACACACACACACACGTACACACGACGTACGCACACACGCCAGTGAGAGCACACATTTAAGATAAAGGAGAGAGAAGCACAGGTCAAATATAACAGACTATAAATTCCTATATGCAATATTAATTAAGTAAAACTTTAAAGATTCTAAAGCAGCCCCCCCGGTCAGGCAGATAGTGCAAAACAGTATGCAAACGGTGGCGAGGAACCCAAAACTCTAATCGAGAAAAAAAACCTCAGGAGAACCCAGGCCCAACCAGGGGATTCCAGTTCCCCTCTGGCAAAAGCTGCTGCCTCTGCACAAGCTCCAGAGAGCTTGCACAACAAGGCTAAATAAAATAAATAAACTTAATAATAAAATAAATTATAGTTTAAGATTATCATTAATAATCTAATAGCATTTGAAATTTTGTGGTGAAGACATGTCAAGAGACCGCGTCCTTCTTTATCCAGCTCTATCATCTCAGCTCTTGTCAGGTCCCCACTTCCCATTCTCCGCTCTACCATCAGGTCAGGCCATGAACTGCATCCTGCTCGCTGTGGTAACCTTGGAACAATGAGACAAGACTGGCTGAGAGTAGAGTACTGTTCTGTACTCTTTGATGCAACAAGTACATCAGTTGTGTTTTTGGTTCCGGTTGATCTAACTAATGCAGCCTAAACCCTCTCGAAGATTTATATTATGGAAGAGTAGTGTATGCAAGATTAAAAAGATGCGTCTTTAGTCTAGATTTAAACTGACAGAGTGTGTCTGCCTCCCGGACAGTGCAGGGAAGACTATTCCAAAGTTTAGAGCGCTAGATAGGAAAAGGATCTACCACCTGCACTTGATTTTGAAATTCTAGGTATTACCAACTGACAGGACGCCTGAGAGCGTAATGCACGTGAAGGAGTAATACAAAAGGAGTTCATTCAAAGTACTGAGGAGCTAAACCATGTAAGGCTTTATAGGTAATAAGCAAGATTTTAAAGTTAACGCGATGCTTTATAGGTAACCAGTTGCAAGGTTGACAGAACCGGGCTAATATGTTCATACTTTTTTGTACGTGTAAGAACTCGAGCTGCCGCGTTTTGGACCAATTGGAGTTTTTGTAATAAGCCTGCAGGGCAACCACCTAACAGTGCATTACAGTAGATCTAGTCTTGATGTCATGAATGCATGAATTAACTTCTCTGCATCTGAGATTGACAGCATATGACGTAGTTTAGATATATTCTTAAAATGGAAAAACGCAATTTTACAGGTGTTGGCGACGTGGCTCTCAAATGACAGATTACTATCGAATAGAACGCCAAGATTCTTTGCTGACGACGAGGGTTTTATGGAACATCCGTCAATAGTTAAACAGTATTCTTGGTTGTTACTTATAGCAGTTTTCGGTCCAATAAGTAACACTTCCGTTTTGTCCGAGTTCAGTAATAAAAAGTTGTTACTCATCCAGTTTTTTATATCGACTATGCATTCCATTATTCGATGGAACTGCTGTGTTTCATGAGGCTTCGAGGAAATATAAAGTTGAGTATCATCAGCATAACAGTGAAAGCTAACTCCGTGTCGCTTTATTATATCTCCTAGAGGTAGCATGTATAATGCGAAGAGCAGAGGCCCTAAGACTGAGCCCTGTGGTACACCGTACTGGACTTGCGATTTGCGTGACACCTCATTGTTTATTGCTACAAATTGAAAACGGTCGGATAAATAAGATTTAAACCATTTCAAAGCTATTCCCTTAATGCCGACATAATTTTCGAGTCTATGTAGGAGTGTGCTGTGGTCAATGGTATCGAATGCAGCACTAAGGTCTAGCAGCACCAATAACGAGATACAACCTCGGTCAGACGCCAATAGCAGATCATTTGTAACTCTGATCAAAGCAGTCTCTGTACTGTGACATGCTCTAAATCCAGACTGGAATTCTTCATTGATGTCATTCCTTTGGAGGAAGGAGCATAATTGAGTTGAAACTACTTTTTCCAGAATTTTAGATATGAAAGGTAGATTCGATATAGGCCTGTAGTTCCTTAGTTCTCTAGGGTCGAGTTGGGGTTTTTTGACAAGGGGCCTTATAACAGCCACCTTATATGCTTTAGGCACATGTCCTAATGTCAGAGATGAGTTAATAATACCAAGAAGAGGATCTATAATTTCTGGGAGCATCTCTTTCAGTAGATTTGTAGGTATAGGGTCTAGTATGCATGTTGTTGATTTAGATGATCTAATAATTTTAGACAGCTCATCTTGATCTACGGTATAAAATAATTGCATTTTCTCCTTAAGGGCGCTGTAGTTAGTTTGTTCAGCGGGTTTCACTTCTGATTGCATTGTTATAATTTTTTCTCTAATATCTTGGATTTTATATGTGAAGTAGTTCATAAATTCATCACTGCTATGCTGATATACAGGATCAGAAGTCACTGACGATTTATTTTTTGTTAATTTAGCCACCGTGTTAAATAAAAACCTAGGGTTGTGCTGGTTTTCTTCTATTAGTGATGAAAAATAGGCGGATCTAGAAGTTATTAGGGCTTTCCTGTATTTTCGAATACTATCCTTCCATGCTGTACGAAATACCTCTAATTTAGTTTTCTTAAAGTTGCGCTCCATTTTTCGGGCCGCTTTCTTTAGAGCCTGAGTGTGTTCATTATACCACGGTGTGGGGCTGCCCTTTTTAATCTTATTTAAACGTAGTGGAGCAACTTTGTCTAGCGTTACCGAGAAGGTGGAATTAAAATTTTCAGTGGTAATGTCAAGATCTTCAACGTTATTTCTCATGATTTGAGACAATTCGGGCAGATTATCGAGAAACGCATCTTTGGTAGTTGAAGTTATTGTTCTACCATATTTATAACCTGTGTAGAAATAAAAATAAGAAATATTAACAGTTTGACTCTGACACTAACACTTATACATGTTTTAGATCTACGAAGTCTTTATGATAACATTAACTGTCCATTTTGTTTTGTTAATTTAGCCACCTCCTTGTGTGTGCTTGACTTCTTAAAATAATAACTATGTGTTGTGAATGTTAATGTGCCTGGTATCCGTGTGGTGTGCTTGTTCTTTTTCCTATCATAGTGATGGTAAATGCTTAGCGATCTAGATAGTTTTCTAGGTGCTTTCACTTGATGTTCTCGAGACTACTCTCTCAATGCTGGTACCAAAATTAATATCCTCAATTTATGCTTTTACTCTTTTGTAAAGTCTGCGCTTCCATTATTTTTTCGGGCCGTACTTTCTTATGAGCCTTCTCTTAGTACAGCGGTTTCGTTAGTTGTCTTCATATTTCTAACATGCCTTATCTTATTTCACCACTCTGGGTTGGAGTATAGTGTCCTTCTGCCATCTATTCCTCTTTATAATTTATTTTATAACAGTAGTGATAGCAACTTTCTGTCTTTAGCTTGTTTATCATATTTGGTCAAACATGTGAGGGAGTAATGGCCGTTTTTGTGACGAGACATATCTCTCACTGTGTTTTCTACCTAGTGTCATCGTATCAATTCGCCCGCCCTCGTGTTTCCCTGTCAGTGTTAATTTGACACCACTTACCTGGCTCTCATCCTTTCCTCCATCCCGTAGCCTCCTTTTCTAATAGTACTACCCCTGTTCTTTGTGTCTTTACCTCCCGTGTAGCGTTTAACGAGGACCGTCAGACGTCGGACAGGTCTGTCAGTGTTGGTAATCTCATTGTCATACATCTTCAACTTAGTTCTCTATGATTTGAGACACATTTCGGGAAGTTCTTTACTACTTAACACGAAGAAACGCTATCTTAGTGCTAGTTTGACATAGTTTGCTCTACCAATCTCTTATTGTTGAACATAATTCGAGGTTTTATCACTTTGCCAGATCTAATCAGCTTGTAGGCCATGTGATAGAGCAAAACATTCAATACCAGATAGATCCGATAATGTCTTACTTCTGTCTGAGCAGTGATTTTTATTAACGTCTCCGCGTCACTTGTTTCTATACCGTTTAAAGACCGTTGATTAAATAATCTAAAGTATGTTATCGAAGTGAGTTGGTATTTACTGTGTATCCTGACATCTGTTTCTAATGACCCACTGTTGAGTTTAAGAGTGTCTTTGAAAGCCATTCCTAAGGCATCTGTAACGTTATCTACGTGGATGTTAAAGTCACCAACGACAAGGAGTCTATCTGCGGCCAGTACTAGTTCTGATAAGAACCCACCAAATTCTTTAATAAAATCTGTGTGGTGCCCTGGAGGCCTATATACAATAGCTAGAATCAATTTAAAAAGTGTTTTATCTTTAGTATTAGGTGTTGAAACATGAAGAACCATGACTTCAAAAGAATTATATTTAGAGTTCGACTTCTGGGAAATGCTAAGAGAGTTATTGTAAAGTGCTGCGACACCTCCCCCTCTGCCTTTTAGACGAGGCTCGTGTTTATAATAATAATCTTGGGGGACAGATTCATTTAAAGCAATATAATCATCTGGTTTTAGCCATGTTTCTGTCAAACAGAGCATGTCTATTTTATGATCTGTTATCATATCGTTAACAAAAAGTGCTTTATTAGAGAGAGATCTA
>NC_079905.1:19963089-19981338 GCF_024868665.1 Triplophysa rosa | reverse complement strand
ATTTGTGTCGTCTTGAATGAATTCATTCTCCATTGTCTTGAGGAATAAGAGATCCTCCATTGATGGTGCAAGCTTGTTGTCGTTTTTGGTTTGGTGGAAGACTGAACTTCCCATGCCTCCAATGGTTGTGCTAAGGGAATTTTCCTTTGAGGTGTGAGGGAAAGGCTGTAGTTGATTGGGAAGGACAGATTTCTTTTTGACAGACAGATGGCTCTTGCATGGAGGGAAGTGGCTTGGCCTGCCGTTCTGGAGAACGTATGTTTTCATTACAGTGACCTCTGAGGGCTTGTGGGTGCTACCCAAGCACACATCACCTATAATAACCCATCCTAAGTCCAACTTCTGGGCGTATGCTGCATCATGGGACCACTGATCTGTCTGCGTACCTTATGGACCCTTACTATGTCTCTTCCCAGCAACAGCAGGATGTGCGCGGATGGATCCAGAGGAGGAATCTCATGAGCTGGCGGTGGCGGTGGCCATGCGCGGCTGCTGGGGTGGAAATTTCATCCCTATTGTTGGGAATCAAGTTGCATTCCAAAAGCGTGGGCAGAGCGAAATTAGTGGCACCATCTGCAGATTCTATGACATATCCTGTAGCTCGTAGCAGCCAGCTGTTTCACCCATCCCAGAGCAAGTTCTGAGTGTGTATGGTAATGTAGGGCTGTTTATTTTGAACATGTCAAAGAACTTGGTTCGAGCTAAGGACTTGTTACTCTGGTCATCCAGCATTGCATACATTTTCTTGCCTTTGTTGCGGTCGCCAGCTGGATAGACAGTGACGAGGCATATTTTGGAGCAAGACTTGCCATGAAAGCCTTCTCCGCACACTTTAGTACAGTTAGACACAACGGCAGACTCTTGGACTTCTTCTTTCTCCCCGCCATGCTCTGCTGGGGAAGTAGAGGGCTTGGAGGCCCATGGAACTGGGCCTGGGTGCAGGGCAGTTGGATGCCTGTCGCTGCCACACTCAAAACATCTGGCTATTGACTCACAGTACCGAGCTACATGCTTATCTGATGCACAGCATTTAAAGCAGATATTGTGCTCCTTTAATATTTTTTTTCGTTCATCAATAGGTCTTTCCCTGAAGCCTCTGCACCTTCGTAAGGGATGTGGTTTGTGATGCACAGGGCAAACCTTTTCTGGGCCCTCAACAGAGGACGTGGAGTTGGAGGAGGGGAACACGTCTGTTTTATGAACAGAGACTGATCTTCGGCCATTGCCGTGACTCTCAATAAACCTGTTTCTATTTACAGTGTTAGATACAGACAGTAGATTAAAGCTTGGGTCATTACGTGCCTTTGCTTGATTGCATATAAACTGTGAAAAGAAGTGAAACGGTGGAAAGGCTACGTTATGTTCTTGTTTGTAGCGTGAGCCTTCCATCATCCATTTTTCCTGGAGCCCGTATGGGAGCTTCTCTACTATTGGGCTGATACCCCTTGCTGTGTCCAGATAAGAGAGCCCTGGTAGGTATCCTTCTTGTTTCACAGACTCACAGACTTGTGGTGTTCTTTGAGCGCTACTTTAGGGAATTTTTCCAGCTTTGTGAAAAGAGTGCCCTCTATGGCCTCTGGCGAACCATACATCTCCTCTAACCTCTCCCATATCAGACACAAACCTGCAGATGGATTCCTCACATTTACTGATTTGACGCGGCGTGCGTGTTCAGCGGACTCTGTGCCTAGCCACTTTATCAATAAATCTATTTCTTCTCCTGCCTTGAGATCAAGACCCTCAATTGTGTTATTAAATGACATCTTCCAGGACAAGTAATTCTCTGGCTTGTCGTCAAACCTGGTGAGCCCAGACGAAACTAGCTGGCTCTTTGCAAGATATTTAGCCAAGTCTGATGTGGCTGAGTCTTTGGAAGGGTGGTAAGCTGTGATTGTATATGGTTTATGAGGAATATATGGGGGTGTGTGAACAGGGAGGTCTCTAGCATAATGTTGATGGCTGTTCAGGAGTTGAGGTGAAGTCTGTTCTGCAACCCTTTTATTGCCATGCATTTCGCTACCTGCAGGGTGGCTACTTGGCTGATAGTGGATAAAGGCCGATGGTTTATCTTCCCGTTCTTCACATACTGATGCGCAGGGGCTAGCATGGTGTGGTGTTTTCTCATGGGTCGAACTGTGATCTTTGAGTGAGTATTTGCTACCACTAAGATGACTGTGCTTGCTCACATACTCCTCAGTCCGTTGTTGTGCACTTTGCAGGGGTTGTAGCAGCGGTTTGTATTCATCTGTAGCCTCAAATTCTGCAGCGGCCGCCTCCATGACTGCAGCTTCGGCCATTGCTGCCTCTGCCTCTCTCTCTCTCTCCAGCGCATCAAGTGTTGCCTCTAGACGGGCCTTTTCTGTCTTTATCAATATCTCTCTCTCCGAAAAGGCAACTTTTGCCTGTGCAGCTTCAGCTTTAGCACGTGCCATAGCAGCCGCCAGAGCGACGCTTGACGTTGTCGTACATTTACTTAATAATAGAAAGTCATTAATTATGTATGTAGAGTAGTTAGCAGTTAGCATACAAGGTAAGTATTATAAGTATAAGCATGAACTTCAAGGTAAACAGTTGCATAGGAACTTAACAACAACATAGCTATTATTTAACATTATCCATCTCGCACTTAACACTAAATAACACCACATTCATATATTTTACTTTCTACTTACAAGGAATGCCTTCAAAGGGCTAACAAAGAGAAACCTATAGCAGAATTTCCGTGCTGCTTCATCTAGCATATTTACTTCCTGAATGTCCACTCCGTATCAAATGGTTTCAAAATAAAAGTCTCCGGATACACAACTAAAATCTAAGACTGGTGATGCCATAACAATAGTGTAGTATGTATTTATTGCCCAATAGTAAAATAAGAAATTAGGGAGCGCAAGCCCGCCCTCAGCCCTTGGTTTCTGAAGTATTTCCCTCCGTATTCTGGCTGTTTTTTTATTCCTAATAAAAGATGAGATGTGTTGATTTAAAGTCTTAAAGAAAGATTTGGGTATAAAAATTGGGACACACTGAAATAAATACAGAAATTTGGGCAAAACGTTCATCTTTACTGAGTTCACACGTCCAGCCAGAGAAATGGGGAGAGCTGACCAGCGTGCAAAATCATTCTGGACTCGTTGGAGGAGGAGGGTGAAATTAGCTTTGAATAGATCTAAGCATTTACAAGTTATTGTTATTCCTATATACATGAGAAGCAACTTTAAACATTGAAGCGCACATCGGTAAATAACATATTGGAAAATGTATTGGGTATATCTCACTTTTACTAATATTCAATTTATAACCGGAAAAAAGGCTAAAAGAGTTTATAATTCTCAGGACTTCAGGTAAAAAAATGGCCGGATCAGAGATATGTAATTTTAGATAAGCATTTTAGCTAGAATCTTTACATCAACATTTAAAATGATATTGGCCTGTAAGAGCCACATTTGAGTGGATCTTTGTCTTTTTTTTAAATCATAGAAATACAAGATTGACGGAAGGGTCGAGGGTAGGTAGCCATTATTAAAGGAATCCTCTAACATGTTTAATAGCGGTGTTTTAAGTGTTTGAGAAAACTTTTTAAAAAATTTGACCGGGAACACGTTAGGTCCAGGGGCCTTGCCATTTTGCATAGTTTGGACAGCCTGGATCATCTCTTCTGTGGAAAAGGGTAACTCTAACTCTTCCCTTATGGTGTCTGATATTGTGGGTACAGGCAAATATTCTAAAAAACTTTCCATAAGGGAACCATCAGAGGGAGGTTCAGAGTATAATCTTTAAAATGTGCAGTAATACTTGTAGGATCAGTGATCAAATTGCCATCAGTTGACTGAATTTGGGAAATTACATTTTATTGCCAATTTTTCTTTGAAGTAAAATGCAAGAAGTTTACTTGGATTTTCACCATGTTCAAAGAATACTTGCTTGGACTTAAACAGTAACTTTTCAGCGTGGTGAGCCCTTAGAATTAATAACTGGTTGACCCAGTTGACCCCTTGGCAGCAATTACCTCAACCAGGTGCTTCCTGTAGCTGTGGATCAGACCTGCACATCATTGAGGAGGAATTTTAGCCCATTCTTCCTGGCAGAACTGCTTTAGCTCTGTCATATTCTTTGGACGTCTCATGTGTATGGCCCTCTTCAAGTCTAGCCATAGTAGGGCTGCAGCTATCGGTTCTTTTACTAATCGAGTATTCTACTTAGGGCTGGGCGGAATGACGGAATATTCTGTTACCGCGGAATAAAATGTCAACCGTAAGAGATTTTTCTATTCCGTGTATTCCGCGGAATGTAAATAAGTAGGCGTGGTTAACTCAGCGCTCTGCAAATTAGGCGCTATTCTGAAATCAAACATTCTTTTGACCTTCTTTCAGTCTGTAGTTTAGTGATCCGCTCCAGTCCGGCGCTTCTCTCACCCGCAGTGCTAGTGCAGGGATCTGCGCAAGCATTTAAAAAAACTCATTCTCAACACATATTTCAGAAGTCAGGTTGTTTTGAAAAGCTGTTAATAGTTTTATAAAGTTTAACTTCAGGCGAGCCAAGGTGAAACTTGCGTTGAATTGCGCGATGATGCTCGCGAGCGCTTTGATGTGACACGCTTCTCCCTCCTGTTTTGGGAGATGCGTGAGGAGTCACCAGAGACTTGCAGTGCAAAAACAAGCCCGAGAATGAACAAACCTAAAGACAGAGAGTCGCAAGTTCGCAACACACTAAAATTGCTCATCTAATAGAGAGTGAAGAGCGATAAAGACCTACAGTACAGACCCCATGAACACCAGTTTAGTCATATACTGTACTCTTATTGTTTGTGCATATTCATACTTTATTGTTATATATGTTGTCTATCTTCCTACTGTATACATATGATATAGCCAGAAGATAAATATGAATAAATAATACATCTGATTATCAGAACTTAATTTGATATCTTTAGTACATTTTCATAACTTGCCTACATTTTAACTATGGTGAGCATTTAAATGATCTGTAATAAATAAATTAGTTAAATCAATCTAAGAAAAATGAGGAATAAAATGTAGAATTATAATGGGAGATGTTTCATGAAATATATCGTCACCGTGAACTAAAATTACTCATTCCGTGAAATAGATTTTTGGCCATTCCGCCCACCTCTAATTCTACTGATTTTTCCATCGATTAATCGGGTATTCGGAAAATAAGTACTTTTTCTTTATTAAAATGCAATACTAAATATACAAGAGAAAATAAGACAGGTCTCTTAAAATGAGTAAAACAACTTATTTGTTTCCTTTTTAGAACAATTAAAGTTTTTATTGCTGAAATTGCATACATTAATATCTGTGGAAACTAAACCCATTTAGTACATTCCATTGCCATATTAAATTCAAAAATGCAATATAATACAAATATATAAATTAAAACAAAGGTAAACAAATAACTTCAGCTTATGCATGATGCATTTAGTTTATTTAAATAAGTTTTAGTTTCTTTTTTTATTAAATGGTAATATATAGCCTATGACTCTTATTTTGGCAGGTTGTCGGAAGCTTATTTTTTAGTATGTCTGTTTCTTCACTCAAACAATAACGTGCTCGTGAAATAAACTCTCAGAGCAACTCTGGAGGTGAAGTTCATGTCCTCATTCAGCGCAGACGCAGACAGATTCATGAGCATCACGCGTGTAGCACGTTAAACTGTGCAGTTCATTCACGCAGACCAGCCAGATGACATGTGTAAATAACAGGATTCGGCGTCCACAAGTCCGCATCTAGTTTTATGGACTAGTGTTGTCAAAAATATCGATATTTCGATACGTATCGATACTGAAAAATCTGAAACGGTTCCAATACCCATGTCCCACGTATCGATACCAGCTGCGCGTTCCCGCTCTCTTTCTCTTTTCCGACAGTGAGTTAACACACTGCATGTGAACGCATAACAACAGAGCCCCGCCTCCTCTCACAGACTTGATTCGTTTGCGTGAGTTAAATAGTGTTAATGTTAGAAAAGATGGCCAGTCTCAGTAACACATCTGGCTTAGTGCACGCTCGTTACGCTTCCCATGTTTACCATAGCGCTCTATGTATGTGCGCTGATCGATAATTTCATCCACTCATTTTATTCGCCCTGGTTATATGTTGTTTATGTTAGTACAGAGTCTCCGCAACAGTTCTCATGTTTAATGCATGCGTTTCTGTCTTTATGTGCACTCATCAATGATTTCATCCACTTGTCTCGTTCGCTCCGGTTAAGTTGATGTTTGAAGTAATGCTGGTGCGGGTAAAGTCTCCGCAACAGTTCTCGCGTGTGATACACGTTTGCACTTCCATGTTTACCATAGCGCTCTATGTGTGTGCGCTGTTCAATAATTTCATCCACTCGTCTCATTCGCTCCGGTTAAAAGTTGTTAATGTAGAAAGATGTCGAGTGCGGAGTCTCTGCAACACTTCTTGCGTTTCAAGTTTGCGTTTCTGTCTATATGTGCGCTGATCAATGATTACAGTATGGGCCTATGTGAATAAAAACCAATTTAGCCAAATAAAAAAAAAGAATCATAAAAATGTAGGCTATTAACTAACATTAATGAACAATGAATGAGCAATACATTTGTTCAAGTATTTATTAATCTCTTTTAAATGTAAGTTAAAAAATACAACTATTTATGTAAGCCCACCTGTTGAAAAAAACAGCATATGCTGGGTAAGGTATGTTTTGATCGATGCTGGTTTGATCTTAAACCAGCTAAGGACCATGTTAAATCAGCACATGACCATCTTAAACCAGCACATGAACAGTTTAAACCTGCACAAACCAGCAAACCAGCATCGAAACACACCAAACCAGCATAGCTGTTTTTTTCAACAGGGCCTGGTCCATTAATACTGACAAATACATCTTTAATTTTAAATAGTAAATGTATTAGTAAAGTTAACATTATATTAACAATTAATAAATAATGTAAAAATATACCTCATTGTCTAGTCTTGTTCAATTTAACTTCAAATAAAAATTAATAAATTTAGGGCCTTGTTGCTATGACAGTTTATTCCCCGTGGTATCGAAAATGGTATTGAATATCGATTTTTTTAGGTATTGAATTGAGGTTAGAAATTCCAGTATCATGACAACACTATTATGGACTCAATGCAGCTGGAAAACAAGTTTCACTCGCAAAATAGACTAAAACTAAGTAAATTATTAGTTCACCATTTCGGTAAGCTGTCAGTTATTTATCAGCATGAGAAATACGTGCGAGCGTGTGAACAGACTAAAATGCGTGTGTCTCATGGTGAATGCGTGAGACTTGAGAGCCCTGTAACATGAATAGAGTTTAGTGGGCTGTGCGTTAGTAATAATGGTCTGTGGGGAAATGCAGCGCTCCGTGTGTACTGTAGTTAAATGGACTAAACAAAGCTTCGAGGCAACAAAATTTGCCTCGATGATTTTTTGTATTCGAATTACTCGAGTTATCGTTTCAGCCCTAATCCATAGCATCTCTATCGGGTTGAGGTCTGGGCTCTGACTTGGCCACTCCAAAAGGCGGATTTTGTTTTTCTGAAGCCATTCTGTTGTGGACTTGCTCCGGTGTTTTGGGTCGTTGTCCTGTTGCATCACCCACCTTCTACACAGTTTCAGCTGACGTACAGACATTCTCACATTATCCTGAAGAATTGTCTGATATACTTGGGAATTCTTCTTCCCCTCAATGATTCCAAGCTGGCCAGGCCCTGATGCAGCAAAGCAGGCCCAAATCATGATGTTTCCTCCACAATACTTTTGATGATGTTTTCATGATGATATGCCGTGCCCTTTCTACGCCAGATGTTTCCAAATAGTTCAGTCTTAGCTTCATCAGTCCACAAAACATTTAGCCAATACCGTTGTGGAGTGTCAATGTGCTCTTTTGCAAACTTCAGGCGTGAAGCAATGTTCTTTTTAGTAAGCAGTGGCTTCCTTCGTGGTGTCATGCTGTGGATACCCTGCTTGTTCAGTGTTTTACATATTGTAGGCTCATGAACAGAGATGTTAGCAAGTTCCAATGATGCCTTCAAATCTTTGGCTGTCATTCGGGGTTGTTTCTTTACCTCATTGATGAGTCTTCGTTGTGCTCTTGGTGTCATTTTGACTGGGTGCCCACTTCTTGGTAGAGTAGCAACAGTCCCAAAGTGTCTCCATTTGTAGATTGTTTGCCTAGCTGTAGACTGGTGAATTTCTAAAGTCTTTGAAATAACTTTGTAACCCTTGCCAACTTTATGTAAATCAACAATTCTTGATCGTGGATCCTCTGAAAGCTCTTTTTGGCGAGGCATGGCTCACAGCAGCCATGTCAAAGCTGAAACCTGTGTGGAAAGAGAAAATTATCTCTCTAAAGACAAAAATTAGACTTTTACGTGCACTTGTCCTCTCAGTCTTCTTCTACGCCTGTGAGTCTTGGACCCTCACAGCAGAGCTACAAAGAAGAATAGAGGCATTAGAAATTAGATGCTATAGAATCATCCTTGGCATCTCCTACAAGGACCATATCACAAACGAAACAGTGAGAAATATCATCAGGCGCGAAGCAGGCCAGTGTGAAGATCTACTCACTGCAGTTAAAAAGAAAAAGCTGAAGTGGTATGGACATGTCCACAACAATTCTCCAAGGTAGCGTTCCAGGAGGCAGAAGACGAGGCAGACAGAGGAAGAAGTGGGCTGACAACATTACAGAATGGACTATGAAAAGCTTTGCAGAGACACAGGCAATAGCACATGACCGAGACAAATGGAGGGACCTGATAAGATGTTCAACAGTACAGCGACCTGACGACCATACCAGGTCATGGGACTGATGATGATGATGATGGCTCACATAAGCGTGTTCTTCTTGTGCAGAGCAAACTCCAAAAGTTTGAGGGGTTTTTATCAGTCAAATTAGCTGTAGCCCACACCTCCAAACGTATTATCTTAACGAAATTCTAGGTGTGCTAAAACCTGACTCCAATTAGCTTTTTTTAGGTCATTAACTCAAGGGTTCACATACTTTTTTCACAAGCACTACGAGGTTATTTTGGATGTTCTCAATAAAGACATGAAAGATCAAAAAAATGTTGTGTTATTATTTTAGACACATTTTATTTGTCAATACCCTTGACTTAGATGAAAATCAGATCACATTTTATGACAAATTTATTATGAAAACCATGAAATTCTTGCCACTGTAAATTCCCCAAAAACAGATCTCATTTACATATTTTTCTGTCTTAAATAGTACTTTAATGTAACCTGTAGTCACTTCAACTGAATTACTAAAATCTTGAAATTTAACTGCAATACACTGTTATACAGCACAGCATTGAGTTATATTATTTAATATATCATGTACAAACGTCCGTCAGTGCAACAAACTATGTGCATATTTACAGACGAACTACGTTCATGTTCATATGCCTAGACAGTCTGTAGCAATGTAATAATTGTAATCATTAATTCACAAGTCTGCTGTGGTTCATTCAGTTGAATGTGCTGCTAACTCTGCCGGACCGGTTGCTACACAGAGTTATACCCCAAGAAAGACGAGCCCCGCGACATTTTTCTACTGAATGAAAGATAAGGTTTATCCAAAATGCTATTTGCTATGCGCTTTGTCTGACGGAAAAGTCTGCATGTGTCCGTTTGTTTGCCACGGAGGTCTGATGAGAACTTGAAATATGACGTGGATGGATGTGGACCAGAGTCCTGGCCTATTAAAATAAAACTTTACTTTGCAAATAGTTAATACATTATTTAACAACGGATTATAATAGATACATTTTTGTATATTTGTTTCTTTATTTTTTTAATTGTTTAAAATTTCTTTAATTTGGACTATGCTCAAAATTTTAAGGGGCACCTAAAATTAATGAAAGTAATTAAAGGGAAACTTTGCCAAAAAAATGAACATTCTTTCATTAATTACTCACCCTCAAGTCGTTCGATAACCCTAGGACCCCCGTTCATCTTCGGGACACAAATTAAGCTTTCTGACTCCCCCTATAGACTACAACGCAAATGACTTTTAAAGCGCAGAAAGTGAGTAAAAACATTGTAGCAATAGTCCATGTCACTCCAGTGGTTCAGCCTTTAAGTGGAAGTTCACCCAAAAATCAACTTTGTGTGATTTTTTTTACTCACCCACATGACGTTAAACATGTTTAGAGAACTTCCGGCGTCTTCGGAGCACAAATAGAGATATTCAGGTGACATCAAACAAACCAAAATACCAACTTTTTGGTATTTGTGCTCCGAAGACGCCAGAAGTTCTCTAAACATGTTTAACGTCATGTGGGTGAGTAAAAAAATCACACAACGTTGATTTTTGGGTGAAATTCCCCTAAAGCGATAGTTCACACTAGAATTCAATTTTGTTGTTTATTTACTCATCCTAAGGCCATCCGAGATGTAGGTGACAATAAAAAATAAAGAAGATTTTTAGGTAAATCTAATATGAAGCCCTCTGTGCTTCATATGCCCTCTGTGCGGACATACAAGGTTTATGACTTGGGAGCAGGGAGATACGAGATTACGCTGTCATTGATAAGAATGGTACGGACACAGACGTCGCTGCTGCCAGCAGTGTTCATCAAAGTCTGCGGTCGCGTTGAGCCTCTTGACAAGAGAAAAGGCTTCAATCGTTAACCAAAGCTAACGACTGTGGTTACATACATCTTCCTAAACTCTATTTTAAAGGTTTAAGAACTATAAGTGATGTAATACAAAAAACGATGAGCTCACTAGGCTGTCTAATAGGCGGAAATTAGCCGAATCTGCTCGCAAACTTACCTTCGTGGCTCACGGGCTTCCTTCTGCACCGAAGCATTACAGCTATCGATTTTTAACAAAACAGGCCTACTCAAATGTATCTAACCTAACTATTTTCACTCATTATTGTCTAAAAAACATTCAATCAGGAGACGTAATGCCGAGAGGCTCCCACGGAGTGAAGAAGTGGTGGAGTTACGAGACTTCTCAGACAGATGAAGTGTCCAATGGAGTTAAGAGATTTGCTCTCAAGCTATTTTCAACACTTTAGATTGGTTAATAATTTGTAAAAATAACAGACCCACATGGGGTCTGACCAATAGCATCGATTTGTGAAAAAATATGAAATTGACCAAATTTGGACATAGGAGGTTTCCGCCCGACAGCGACGATATAATGGAATCCTCTAAGAGTTCTAAAAGTTCTCACATTTATCCAACACAAGCGTGATCCCCGCAACTCCTGGTGACATATTGTGAAGCGAATTGACCGTTATTTGCAATAGGCAAATTAGAATTTAGGAAAAAAATATGTCAGTTAAGAAGAGGATGTTTTGTGAATCTGGCCCCTGGACCCCTTACATACAGTACGTTATAGGAAGCACAGAGGGCTGCGGATTTATTCTTTATTGTTTATTATCATTTATTATTTTCTTTGTTGTTGTACTCAAGAAAAATGTCACCTACATCTCGCAATGGCCTGAGTAAATAAATGGCAAATTTGAATTCTAGGGTGAACTATCCCTTTATCTAGATAAAGCGATGAGGATATGTTTTGTCTTTACTCACTTTCTACGCTTTGAAAGTCAGTTGCATTGCAGTCTATGGGGGAGTCAGAAAGCCTCCGGACCTCAATAAAACTTGTTTTCCGAAAATGAAGGGCTGTCAAACAACTTGAGGGTGAGTAATTGATGACAGAATTTTCATTTTTTTGCAGAGTTTCCCTTTAAATTATGTTATTAATTGTTATTAAATCACAATACACTTATAATTTAAGGTTTTTTTACATCTTTCACACCCCCATCCAGCCCCCGGCCACAAAAACCTCACTCTAAGTTGAACTCAAAAGTTGGCAGCCCGATGTCTGACTATCATCGATACACAAGAGTATTGTATTGTAACCACCCTAGTGCGGGGGTCTGACTGACTAGCTTTGTACAAAATGTTTGTTTTTATGTTTATGATTGATTTGAATAACAATCCTTCTCTTATTTTTCAGGATCCTCTGTTGCTGCTGTTTTCTTGGTCTGGGAATGGAAAACCGAGGTAAGATTGTGTACAGATTATTATAAAAAGCAAGATGAAATATCTGATTAGCGACAGTGGTCATTGGGATGTGCAAAGCTATACTTTTTTATAACGGCACATGCCGTCTTACAAATTCAGAACTTACAAGGTGAGCAACATACCTGCATCAAAACAAACTGATTTACTAATTTAACATTATAATGGGGAACTTATGACTGAATGAGATTTGAAATCTGGCAGCAATTTAAACTTATCTTAGAAGGATGTGTTTTGTGTAATAACAGTACTGTTTTCATATTCTATGCACTAAAGGTGATGATTACTTTAAAGGGGATAAATGCTTTGAGACGGTTCACTATGTTATTAGTCTAACTAAGAAAGTGTAGGTTTTTTGCTATTTTGTTTTACTTTTGGTTGACCACAGATTCATAAAACTCATAAAAGCTGTTATCTGTTTCTCCTGTATGAAAAACAGCTCCTGAGTTATGTTATGGATTATGTATGCATTTTGGTTTATAATATCATTTACATTTTATATGCAATGTTAACCTTATAAAAAGCCTGTTCACGTGGTGCATAGGTGTGTTGACTTTTGAGCAAGATATCTGATTGTGCTTTGACCAGTTGACACACCCACAGGTAAAACACCTTTTATTTGCCAAAGTTTAGCTTCGCTTTTCTTTGTGGAATTTGACTTTTATGGAAAGCGAGAGTAACAATGTAGAAGAGGAGGGTACCTCTGGTAAGACATGTTTTTATAATAACACACTTCATAATGTCTCAATTTTAAAGTGAAATAGGCTAAATAGTAGGGCTGTGTATTGGCAAGTGCCTCCCGATACGATACATATCACGATAGATGGGTCACGATACAATATATTGCTATGTATTTCGATACGATACACATTTGCGATATATTGCAATACTTTAAATAGAAAATGTAAAAAGTAGAGCTAGAAATACAACATGCTGTGCACCACCGGGGGTTTTCTGTAAGGATAAGTGTAAAAACATCCCTTACCTCCAATTTCAATTCAATTCAATTTTATTTATATAGCGCTTTTCACAATGTGCATTGTTCCAAAGCAGCTTTACAGGAGCAAATAAGAAAAACACAGAAAGGTAAAACACAGCACAGTGCATGGTGTTTATAGACCAAGCAAGATCATTATAATAAATAATATCTAATAAATAAATGAATAAATAAATAAATAAATGCAGTCTCCCGGTGAGCAAGCCAACACTGCACTGCTCTGCTGTGGCGAGGAACCCAAACTCCAATGCTGAATAATGGAGAAAAAAAAACCTCGGGAGAAACCAGGCTCAGCCGGGAGGGCCAGATCTCCTCTGACGTGTCATGGCTGCACTCAGTGACCCCGACCAAAGCCACCGAGCAACGTCCACGAAGAACAGGGAGAGCCCACGAGCCGCGACCCAGGAAGCCCCACCCGCCGAAACCGTGCAGGTCCAACCCGGTCTCATTCCGCGATCAACAACAGACAACAGAGGAACAACCAGGGAAAAGTAGTAATGGCATAATTAACTTTATTCCTCTGTTGTCCGACATCGACCACAAAACAAGACCAACCAGACCAGATCCACACAGTCACAACAAATGAAACGCCCCGAACCACAACCAACAAGCCCCCCCACTCCCCACAACACCCACCCAGCTACCTCCAATCAAAGTCACTGAGTGCAGCCATAACTTCAAACTGCTGTCGTGTGATGTAAGTTTAGCATTAAATACCAAGTATTGTAAATTTAGCATTAATGTGACAAGGTAGTCCGTCTTTGCTCTTCGGTGGGGATGGAATTGTCTGAGCTGGGCCGGCAGATGGTCGCTTTTCCTTGGGTGGTGATGGAATTGCCTTGGATGGAGCTGGGATGGTCAGTCAGTCCGCAGGCTCTCGCAGGAGGATGGCACGGGATTTTCAGATGTAGCTGGTGTAATCTCTAGTTGGGATGGGCATATGACGTTCATCTGGGCTGGCGGAATCTCTCCCTACCTCGGGATGGGCATCCCGAGGCGAGGGCAGAAACAGAAAGAGAATAATTAGCGTAGCTGCTGTTCATTAGCTATGTATTAGTGAATGCTTGGCTGAAAAGATGTGTCTTTAATCTAGATTTAAATTGGGAGAGTGTGTCTGACCCTCGAATAGTATCGGGGAGGCTATTCCAGAGTTTAGGTGCTACGTATGAGAAAGCTCTACCCCCTTTGGTGGATTTAGTTATTCTAGGTGTTATCAAAAGTCTGGAGTTTTGAGATCTTAGAGAGCGTGATGGGTTGTAGTGTGGTAGAAGCTCTGTTATGTAGGTAGGGGCTAAACCATTTAAGGCTTTATAAGTAATTAAAAGAACTTTAAAGTCAATACGATACTTAATGGGTAACCAGTGAAGGGTTGATAACATTGGGGTTATGTGATCGTATTTTCTGGACCTGGTTAGAACTCTGGCAGCTGCGTTCTGAACTAACTGTAGTTTGTTTATTGATGATGCAGGACAACCACTAAGCAGTGCATTACAGTAATCAAGTCTTGAGGTCACAAATGCATGAATGAGCTTCTCTGCATCAGCCACACATAAAATATTTCGCAGTTTGGCAACATTTCTAAGGTGGAAGAAGGCTGTTTTTGTGACATTTGAGATGTGATTTTTAAATGACAGGTTGCTGTCTAATATAACGCCAAGGTCTTTAACTGTATTTGTTGGAGTAACAGTGCAGCCTTCAATTTGCAGGTCATAATCCGAAATATTCTGCTCACGTGTCTTTGGTCCGATAAGTAATATTTCTGTTTTATTAGAATTTAAAAGAAGGAAATTACAAGTCATCCAATGCTTTATATCGTCGATGCACTCTGCCAATTTGGATATCCTCTACTCTGCAGAGTGGCCATGATGTGCGATGCATGGACCTTTAGATCAGAGGTTTGGGTTCTCAAACTGTGGATTGCGCCCCCTCAAGTGGGTAGCACAGGGGAATAAGGTGGCTCACGCAAGTCACTTGGCTGTTGTGGTGCATTACACAGGGCTTGACATTAAGCATTGTCATGTGGTTGTCCTTCGGACAAGTAAATTTGACATTCACTTGTCCGAGTACAAAAATTACTTGTCCAAAGATAAAAAAAGATATTTCATTTGAATTATAATATAATCAATATAATTGTTTCGGATTTAGATTGGTCACGTTTGCTTCTAAGCATTTTAACTACTGTAGTGTCCGCTTTGGCCGCCTGAATTTGGTTATAGGCCTACTCTCCGTGACTGCTATAAAACAATGGCAAGCAGTAATTATTATTAGTGTTAAGGCTGTAAATTAACTTTTTTGCAAATAGCACTGGTGCTAGAGAGGTTTAAAATTTGGTAGCACAGGCAGAAATGTTCAAGTGTAGTTCAACATGAATAAGCAGATAACTGACAAAAGACATTAATGTTACATACAGATGGATAAATTAGGGCCATATCATTTTTAGATTACCTAAATTTGTTTTAATATTTCTAAGTTCTGTGTTTTTCCTTTTTTACTATACAATAGTGGTATATTTGTCCACATAAATTACTGTAGGTTACTATAGTATTTACTATAGTAAACTGCAGTAAAATTCCTACTATATTGTTTTTGAACTTTACTATAGTATACAGTGTTTATCAATTTACTACAAGGGCACTTCAATTTTCAATAGTACACTACAGTATTTTTTGTCTGAGTGTTCAATTTAACAGGACTTTTATTTTGACGAGTCTTTGGGAAGACGCTTGTTTGCAGATAACTTCACTCAAACAGTAAAACGCTTGTAAAATAAACTCTCAGAGCAACTCTGGAGATGAAGTTCATGTGTTCATACAGTGCAGCACAGATAAATACTCGACCATCACTCGTGTTGAATGTTAAACTGTGCACATAATTCACTCAGACACCCAGAACAGCCAGATGACATTTAAATAACAGGATTCCGCGTCCGCATGGACTCAGTGCGGTGCGCCATTGATTATTGTCACACACAAACAAGCACAACCACGACAAACACGCAGCTCTGTCTAATGCACATATTCTTATTATTCTACATATATGTTGCACTGTTCTTTTTTTCAAGTTACTTGTCCGGTCGGGCAAGTAAAATTCTCTCTCACTTGCCCATACAAAACATTTACTTGTCCCGGACAAGCGGACAAGCGTTAATGTCGAGCCCTGATTACAGTTAAAACACTGAACATGGGCAGTATAAAACCCCTGCTTCATCCGTGCTGTAAATGCGCTGGTGTCACATCCGTGAAAGCACAATAAATGTCATTGTTACTTTTCTTAATAAACTTTTTGTCTAATGCACTGCAGTAGCCGAGTGCCTTGTGTCATGACTTGCGAAGCCTACAAACAGCATTATTTTATATACTGTAACTCATTACTCGATTACTTATTTTGAAAACCAGAGCACTCACACATCAGCTCTGAGAGCTCCAAGCGTTCTTATATTTTTGACCATGCTCGCTTCCACTTACTTTTGGCCGTATGTATATGACAAGATTTTTAAAAAATTATCGATAGTAGAGGTATCACTATCGATACACTATTGAAAAAAAAATATTGCGATAGTTACATGTATCGATATTTTTGCACAGCCCTACTAAATAGTGTATACTATTTTGCCTTTCAAGTGCCGTTCTCTGATAACAATAAGGAAGCTGAGTTAATACTGTAGTCTAAGCCTCATACATAGCCTTGCGTGTTGGTTCTAGGTTTAGAATTTGCATCATTTAGCACTATTTATTTTGTACACTGATTGGCTGAAAGACAACTTTTAGTGTTGAGACGTTCATTCATTCAGTTTTGGTTTGCTTGTTGGCTTCTCCTGGTTCCTAGTCTTCACCCACATGAGTAGATTCAGACAAATCGAAAGAGCAAAACCGCCCATTCAGGTTTCTTTGTTTTCCCAGAAAACATTTCACACTTGGCTTTTGACGGACGCAAACAATGTTTTCAGATGTGCTTGTGTGTTGTGGGGGAAAGATTCTCCCCATTAACAGTGATGTTTAGCCTACTGTTCAAATGTGTTGTGCACAGCGTGTCTACCATAAATGAACACACAAGGGATGCACCAGAATGTTCAGAAACCGAATTTAATAAGTTATTGTATAAGTGAAATGGCCAAATAAATTTGACCAAACAATGACGTTTTTGATGAGGCGAACAAGCAGCAACCAGCTCAGAGAGCAGAGATACTGATGCACACTCTTTATAAATGCAGCAAACATGTCGGCGGTGTGTGGAAGCATTTGAGCATGGAGCTAGCAATGCCAAGGTCAAGAGTTTGATCCCTGGGATTGCACATATTCTGATGACAAATTTATAGTATAATGCAATGTAAGTCGCTCTGGAGAAAAGTGACAGCCAAATGCGTAAATGTAAGTGTCAGAGAAAGACACACTGACAAAACTGACTTGCATATGGGAGTAAATTTCTGAACTAAAACATCTTTACTGGTGGGTAACTTTGGTGTACTTCAAACGGGAGCGGGCAGTTTTACAGTAGCCCCACCACTCCCAACATCCTTTGACATCATACAGTAGTGGCATGCACACAGTTCTCGGTACTAAACAACTTGTCAAGCTATGTCTGTGCATCCCTGCCACGAGCTCACCTTCTGAGAGAATATGACGCAATTTCTCAAGCCAAAAGAGAGGTTTTATTTTAAAGCGGAGGCTCATCCAAACCTGCCTCAAAATGCCTCGTTAAAACACGCCCCCACATTTCTACATCAGTTCATGAGAAGCGTTGAAGAACACCGCCCAAAATGTATACGCAAAGAAAGAAGGCGTGTCTATTCCCGCTGTAGTGTTGTTGTTGCTGCCGCCATGTCATGGAGACGCTGTGTGTTTCATTACAAATGAAAAACTACTTAGTTGGGTCTTCCAAACGAGGACACGATTAGAAATCAGTGGTTAAGTTTATTTACAACACTGTTCCAAAACAGCACAACTCCAAATCCAACTTTTTAAGGACAGTCTGCCGCTTCTCACTCACAGTCTCAACTCAACTCAACTTTATTTATAAAGCGCTTTTACAATTTTCATTGTTACAAAGCAGCTGTACATGAGACATATTGACTATAAGCAAAATAATTAAAGTTGTACCTACAAAAACAAGAAAAGGTTGAAAACACAGAAGACAGACATACCCACATACAAAACACTCCACGCACACAATATGCACATGTACTAACACACATACACATAGAGACACACACACACACAC